>NC_057810.1:88425552-88556111 GCF_018294505.1 Triticum aestivum
GTTGCGGGCGTGTGGACCGGCGAGGCCACAACAATGCTAGCGAGGTGGTGCGCGGAACCAAGGCAACGACGGGGCTTCGCGGGAGCAGGCGATGGACGACGGGGTGAGCGGAGGCGAGCGGGATCTGCGACGGCCAGCATCGATGGGCGGCAGTAGCAGCATCAATTTGCAAAAGTAGAGGCGAGCAAGCGCAAAGCAACAGCAGCAGTACACAGGGGGTGCGGCCTCGGGCGTAAGAGCACGCACGAGGGTGCCGGCCCTGGGCGGGCAGAGGCGCTGGGAGCGCGCCTGGTGTGGCTACGGCAGGGTCTGGCCATGGCGAACTCAGGTGGGGGCGGGTCTACGACGCCAATTCAAAGGGGAGAAACGAGGGGAACGGGAGGAGGGCCTCACAGTGGAGGACGCGTGCGAGCTCGAGGGGTCAGGGAGGCCGGCGGCTGTCAGAGACGACCGAATCGAAGGCGGCGAGCTCGGGGCAGAGCTTGAAGATGATGTCGAGCTTAGCAGCGCCCCAGCTTGAAGTTGAGGGCGGGGACGACATGGAGGAGTCCGTCGGAGCTCCTGGGCATGCAGAGGCGGCGAGGAGAGGCGGTTGACCGTGGCAATGGCGACGAGGTGGCCTCGAGGGTGACGATCAAAACGTAGAGGGGCAAGGGGCGCCCAGATCCAGTGAGGGGGGAGTGAGGGAAGAGAGCTAGGGTTTGGCCCGGGGCGAGGCCTTATAGGAGTGGGGGTGCCGGCGGATGGCTGCCACGGCAACGACCGGTGCTGTGGCGGGCATCGGTCATGGCCACGGGGTGGTTCGTGAACAGGGGAGGAGAGGAGGGGTGCGCCTGGGCCGGTGGTCCAGTTGGGCCAGGGAGGTGGGGGTTTTCTTTATTTTTGTTTTTATTTTCTTTTGTTTATTTTCTTTTTCTGTTTTTATTTCATTTAGACTTATTATAGTTTTATATAATATAAAAGCAAGTGCTAATTTAGTATTCATAATTATGCTACTGCCCCAAAATTTTGGGCAACAAGTTAAATAGCTTAATATTTCATATTATACAAAAAGGCATTTAATAATTTGTTTTGCTACTATTTTATTTATTATAAAGCATCTTTAATTTATAAAAAATGTGGCTTCTTCACCAAAGTAATGTATGGATTATTTGCCGCAACCCGAACATTTTTGTTTGACTTTTGAAAACTTTTATAGTTTGCCTTTGTTTTAAATTTGAAATTCGAACTAGGTTTCGAACTAACACGAGTTTATCCACAGTAACTGAGGTGATGTGGCATCATTAGCGGGGATCACTGTAGCTTAATTATCCGGGCATCACAATTCTCCTCCACTACAACAAATCTCGTCCCTAGATTTAAGAGGGGAGTAAGGGGGAAAGACTAGGTTTCGAAATTCTATTGATTCTTCTCGGTTTTGGTTGCTGTTCTCGAAGAGGTCGATCCATTATGTTGATGTCTTCATTTCTCTGCTTTGGGTCATCATGATTAAGTTGTCGTCCTACCTTTGGGATCTTCATCGTACTTACGAAAAGGATAAGGGGTGGCTTCAAAAGGACATACCTCTACAAGGTTGCTTATCTGGTAGATAATATTAAGGAAGGTGGCGGAAAATAACTCTCGAGTTGAAACTTAAGAAATTATCGAGAGCAAAATAAGAAGGTGCACCATAGAAGTTTCAAGCGCATAGGCAATCGTTCGGTGCCTGATACGAAATGTGTAAGGGGTTCAGAGCAATGGGAATAAATATTGCGTCTGATACCAGAATAGATCACTAGGAGGGTGACCCGTCAATTACATACGTAGCCAGGCTCGAGGAATAACGTTGGCAACAGGGTGTACCGGAGAGTCAGGTTTCGATCTAGTGGACCTGTGGGTTATGGGCCCACCATGTTGGTTGAAAGTAGGAAGGGTGGTGACATCTTGCACAGCTGCGACAGGGAGGCATGTCAGTGAATAGCTTGTCAGTTATGCCGGCAACTATGTCGGTACCAAGGACGGGGAACGAAGAGAGCAATTTTCCTGCTCATTGAATGAGGTGAACCAATTGGCAAAGTTCTCACCCATTGGTGGTTACCGGAATGCTATCGACAAATGCAACAGGGTCTTTCTGATAGAGTGGTACAACCATGTGCTTACCTAAGCAGGGAATTCTCACTGCTCAGCTAAGTCAGATTACACGAAAGGTTAAACAAACAACAGAAAGGAAAATGTGATTATCAGATTAAACAGAACAAGGGAAAGGAAAATGTGTTTAAACACATCTTTCAAGGTTATATCCTTCCCAAGGACAAGCAGAGCATAATATACAAAACAAGACATAGCGTAGAAAACCCTTTAGGTAAGGGGAGAGAAATTTCACGACATTACCCATACAACGGTGTTTGGATAATTGAGGAGGAAACATTTAGCATTGGGCTTCAAATGTTCTTGTTGAAAATCTGAGTACCATAGACATGCTTTGAGATAACATTGACATGGTCATCAGGTTAAGATCAGACTTTGGAAACATAAAGGATCCATTAGGAATAACTTGTAGAATAAGTCTTACAATTTCCTCATGGAAGAATGGATCACCTTACTGAAAAGGAATCTATAACAATAGGGCCTCCGTCCAGGTGTGCTAGGCACGACATCACCTTACCGGGTCACATAAAGACCAGTGTTATATCTCTTGGAAATATGCTCCAACCATCATATCAGATCGAGATTCAGTTCTGATTGGTGGCAGGATACCTAGGAAGAAAAGGTGCAACACAATTAACGAGATGACAATGCAAGATTCTCATGAAATGAACTATGGAGAGAGTTCCGACACACGAGTTCATCATTAAATCAAGGAGAGGTGAGGAGGTGGCTGATTGACTCAGCTACAATTAATTGAGATTTTCAAAAGATGGATTTCCACACTTATGTGAACAAGGAGATAAATTTGTCAGATCAAATGATATAATGAAGTATGCTGGAGGAAAACATACACAGTTAAACATTGGTTGAAAGGTGCACCCAAATATGGGCTGGGTTGTACGACCAACGTCGGAATGGTGATTCAATAATCAATAGTATAAGAATGAATGGCTGACCATTAACTTCAAAGCAAGAGGGTTGCTAGAAGTTTTAAAATCACACATCCAAGCTCAATTGTCAGTTTTTTTGGTTAGAAATAACACGAGGACCAAGGAATGAACGGGTATGGCAAAAGGTATCACCTGCATCAAGAATTCTTAAGAGGTGGTGAAATTCTCACAACATTCTTGACATAAAAGATGGTAATACTCCAAGGTAAAGAAGAACAAATGTTGGATAGCAAGGATCTCAAGGTATAACACAAAACACGAACAAGTTTGTGTTGAACGGAAGGCAATCGAGTGGTCGATGATAACACAAATCATCGAGGGCAAGGATGGTATTTCTCATCATGAATTCAATTGATATCCTTGAGGAGCTCAGAATGTTGATGATGATCGTGACACATTTGTCGAGAGGTTTCATGAAGATATAATTGCTCATCAATGACATCAAGCAAATGGAAGGATGGAGTGAAAAGTTATTGAAACCACGGATACGACACAAACTCGAAATCAAGCTTGTTTTTCAAGGCGAAACGATATGACGAGGAAAGTCGACGTAAGCTTAGCTCATTGTCGAAAATTGTGATTTGGAAAGAAGGACCAGATAGCACATCTAAAAAGTTGCACGATAATGATATAGCCAATCATACTAGGAATGACTTGAAGGGTTGCTAAACTCGTAACCAATGAAAATTACCTAAGAGTTATTGATTCGGCGAGCGGAATCGATTCACTTATTGGTATTCTCGGTCGACAAACAACCCAGAACCCATGAAGTGTCAAAGACAAGGTAAGGCAGTACTTCATCAAAGTTTATAAGATGTAGTGCAATGGAAAGATATCCTTGAGATACCAGGGGTAATACTCAAAGGTAGATCATAATAGAGGTTGGGCAGGTGTATTGACCTGCACAAGACAAGTGATTTAAATTGTCCAAGAAATGGAATCAAGGAGAAAATAAGGTCGGAACCACGTTTGCAAATGATCAATTCACAGATACCAAATGATAATATATCAAGGAAATAGTTATTATTACAAGAAGCTTCCATGATAGGATCCACATCGGATCCATGGGAATGAACACAAAGTTCAAGGTCGACTCCCACTTCTTCAATGCCTAACCTATCATTTACTTCTCGTTTTCGAAGAAGTTGTAGAGCAGAAAATTTATCTGGTAAAAACACCAGAATGGTATGACTCGTGAAAACTTTTGGGTTCACACGGTTTAGAGAAGGCATATGTTCAATCCATAAGGGCCTCTTAGAATCATATACCACAAGTTTCAAGAGTAAATATCACAAGCTCGAAAGCAGAGCATGGTTGGCCAAGCAGATGATACAATTTACCAAAGGCACTATGTATCAGGGGAAGAACTGACAAGGTGATTGAATATGAAGGACACTCTCGGATAACAATCCAACAATGGATCAGGTGATCCACAACAGAGCTGATGTGAGTATCTGTACTCCATCAGAGGAAGAAAGAATGCACGAGCATCATATTATAAAACATTGGAATAATTCGATGCTTAGATAACAAAGGAATTATGATTTCCAAAACAAAGGATCAGAAGTAGACGCTTTGATCAAGGATGGATAAGTTGTTGGAAATATGCCCTAGAGGCAATAATAAATTAGTTATTATTATTATTATATTTTCTTCTTCATGATAATCGTTTATTATCCATGCTATAATTTATTGATAGGAAACTCAGATACATGTGTGGGTACATAGACAAACACCATGTCCCTAGTAAGCCTCTAGTTGACTCGCTCGTTGATCAATAGATGGTTACGGTTTCCTGACCATGGACATTGGATGTCATTGATAACGGGATCACATCATTAGGAGAATGATGTGATGGACAAGACCCAATCCTAAGCCTAGCACAAAGATCGTGTAGTTCGTATGCTAAAGCTTTTCTAATGTCAAGTATCATTTCCTTAGACCATGAGATTGTGCAACTCCCGGATACCATAGGAATGCTTTGGGTGTACCAAATGTCACAACGTAACTGGGTGGCTATAAAGGTGCACTACAGGTATCTCCGAAAGTGTCTGTTGGGTTGGCACGAATCGAGATTAGGATTTGTCACTCCGGTTGACAGAGAGGTATCTCTGGGCCCACTCGGTAGGACATCATCATAATGTGCACAATGTGACCAAGGGGTTGATCACGGGATTATGTGTTACGGAACGAGTAAAGAGACTTGCCGGTAACGAGATTGAACAAGGTATCGGGATACCGATGATCGAATCTCGGGCAAGTATAATACCGCTAGACAAAGGGAATTGTATACGGGATTGCTTGAATCCTTGACATCATGGTTCATCCGATGAGATCATCATGGAACATGTGGGAGCCAACATGGGTATCCAGATCCTGCTATTGGTTATTGACCAGAGAACGTCTCGGTCATGTCTGCATGGTTCCCGAACCCGTAGGGTCTACACACTTAAGGTTCGATGACGCTAGGGTTATAAAGGAAGTTTGTATGTGGTTACCGAATGTTGTTCAGAGTCCCGGATGAGATCCCGGACGTCACGAGGAGTTCCGGAATGGTCCGGAGGTAAAGATTTATATATGGGAAGTCCTATTTTGGCCACCGGAAAATGTTCGGGATTTTTCGGTATTGTACCGGGAAGGTTCTAGAAGGTTCCGGAGTGGAGCCCACCAGCATGGGGGACCCACATGAACGTGGGTAGTGGGGGCAAGGCCCCACACCCTTGGTCAAGGCGCACCAAGACCCCCCCTTAGAAGGAATAAGATCATATCCCGAAGGGATAAGATCAAGATCCCTAAAAAGAGGGGATAACAATCGGTGGGGAAGGAAATGATGGGATTTCTTTCCTCCCACCTTTGCCAACACCCTAATGGACTTAGAGGGCAAGAAACCAGCCCCCTACACCCCTATATATAGTGGGGAGGTGCATGGGAGCTTCACCCTTGCCCCTGGCGCAGCCCTCCCCCTCTCCCAAACACTCCTCCTCTCCCGCGGTGCTTGGCGAAGCCCTGCAGGATTGCCACGCTCCTCCATCACCACCATGCTGTTGTGCTGCTGCTGGATGAAGTCCTCCTTAACCTCTTCCGCTCTCCTTGCTGGATCAAGGCATGGGAGACGTCACCGGGCTATACGTGTGTTTAACACGGAGGTGCCGGCCGTTCGGCACTAGGATCTCCGGTGATTTGGATCACGACGAGTACGACTCCTTCAACCCCGTTCTCTTGAACGCTTCCGCTTAGCGATCTACAAGGGTATGTAGATGCACTCTCCTTCCCCTCGTTTCTAGTCTCTCCATAGATAGATCTTGGTGTTGCGTAGAAAATTTTGATTTTATGCTACGTTCCCCAACAGTGGTATCAGAGCTAGGTCTATTGCATAGATTCTTTGCATGAGTAGAACACAAAGTAGTTGTGGGTGTTGATTTTGTTCAATATGCTTACCGTTACTAGTCCAATCTTGTTTCGACGGTATTGTGTGATGAAGCGGCCCGGACCGACCTTACACGTACACTTATGTGAGACAGGTTCCACCGACTGACATGCACTTGGTGCATAAGGTGGCTAGCGGGTGCCAGTCTCTCCCACTTTAGTCAGAACGGATTCGATGAAAAGGGTCCTTATGAAGGGTAAATAGCAATTGGCATATCACGTTGTGGTTTTGCGTAGGTAAGAAACGTTCTTGCTAGAAACCCATAGCAGCCACGTAAAACATGCAAACAACAATTAGAGGACGTCTAACTTGTTTTTGCAGGGTATGCTATGTGATGTGATATGGCCAAGTAGAATGTGATGTATGAGATTGATCAAGTTCTTGTAATAGGAATCACGACTTGCATGTCGATGAGTATGACAATCGGCAGGAGCCATAGGAGTTGTCTTAATTTATTGTATGACCTGCGTGTCATTAAACAATGCTATGTAATTACTTTACTTTATTGCTAACCGGTAGCCATAGTAGTAGAAGTAATAGTTGGCGAGACAACTTCATGAAGACACGATGATGGAGATCATGGTGTCATGCCGGTGACGATGATGATCATGGAGCCCCGAAGATGGAGATCAAAAGGAGCAAAATGATATTGGCCATATCATGTCACTATTTGATTGCATGTGATGTTTATCATGTTTATGCATCTTATTTTCTTAGAACGACGGTAGTAAATAAGATGATCCCTCATTAAAATTTCAAGAAAGTGTTACCCCTAACTGTGCACCGTTGCGAAAGTTCGTCATTTCGAAGCACCACGTGATGATCGGGTGTGATAGATTCTTACATTCACATACAACGGGTGTAAGCCAGATTTACACACGCGAAACACTTAGGTTGACTTGACGAGCCTAGCATGTACAGACATGGCCTTGGAACACAAGAGACCGAAAGGTCGAGCATGAGTCGTATGGTGGATACGATCAACATGAAGATGTTCACCGATGATGACTAGTCCGTCTCATGTGATGATCGGACACAACCTAGTTGACTCGGATCATGTAATCACTTAGATGACTAGAGGGATGTCTATCTGAGTGGGAGTTCATTAGATGAACTTAATTATCTTGAACATAGTCAAAAGCCCTTTGCAAATTATGTCATAGCTCGCGCTTTAGTTCTACTGTTTTAGATATGTTCCTAGAGAAAATATAGTTGAAAGTTGACAGTAGCGATTATACCGACAGTAGAAAGGTTATGTACTTAATGCACCGCTCAGTGTGCTGAACCCCAAACGTCGTCTGTGGATGTTGCGAACATTGGACATACACGTTTTGATAACTGCGTGATAGTTCAGTTAAACGGTTTAGAGTTGAGGCACCAAAGACGTTTTTGAAACGTCACGGAACATATGAGATGTTTCGAGGGCTGAAATTGGGATTTCAGGCTCGTGCCCATGTCAAGAGGTATAAGACCTCCGACGATTTTCTTAGCCTGCAAACTAAGGGAGAAAAGCTCAATCGTTGAGCTTGTACTCAGATTGTCTGAGTGCAACAATCACTTGAATCGAGTGGGAGTTGATCTTTCAGATGAGATAGTGATGTTTCTCCAAAGTCATTCCCACCAGGCTGCTAGAGCTTCGTAATGAACTATAACATATCAGGGATAGATATGATGATCCTTGAGGTATTCGCAATGTTTAACACCGCGAAAGTAGAAATCAGGAAGGAGCATCAATTGTTGATGGTTGGTGAAACCACTAGTTTCAAGAAGGGCAAGGGCAAGAAGGGATACTTTAATGAAACGACAAAACAGTTGCTGCTCTAGTGAAAACCCAAGGTTGAACCCAAACCCGAGACTAAGTGCTTCTGTAATGAGGGAACGGACACTGGAGCAGAACCACCCTAGATACTTGGTAGATAAGAAGGCTGGCAAAGGTCGATAGAAGTATATTTGATATACATTATGTTAATGTGTACTTTACTAGTTCTCCTAGTAGCACCACGGTATTAGATACCAGTTCGGTTGCTAAGTGTTAGTAACTCGAAATAAAAGCTACAGAATAAACGGAAACTAGCTAAAGGTGAGCTGACGATATGTGTTGGAAGTGTTTCCAAGGTTGATGTGATCAAGCATCGCACGCTCCCTCTACCATCGAGATTGGTATTAAACCTAAATAATTGTTACTTGGTGTTTGCGTTGAGCATAGACATGATTGGATTATGTCTATCGCAATACGGTTATTCATTTAAGGACAATAATGATTACTCTATTTATTTGAATAATACCTTCAATGGTCTTGCACCTAAAAGGAATGGTTTGTTGAATCTCAATTTTAGTGATACACATTTTCATGCCAAAAGATATAAGATAGTAATGATAGTACCACTTACTTGTGGCACTGCCATGTAAGTCATATTGGTGTAAAACGCATGAAGAAGCTCCATGTTGATGGATCTTTGGACTCACTCGTTTTAAAAAGGTTTGAGACATGCGAACCATGTCTATTGGTGTATACGCATGAAGAAACTCCATGCAGATGGATCGTTTGGACTCACTTGATTTTGAATCATTTGAGATATGCAAATCATACCACATGGGCATGATGACTGAAAAAAGCCTCGTTTTCTGTAAGATGGAACAAGATAGCAACTTGATGGAAGTAACACATTTGATGTGTGCAGTCCAATGAGTGCTGAGGCATGTAGTGAATATTGTTATGTTCTTACTTCACAGATGATTCGAGTAGATGTTGAGTATATTTACTTGATGAAACACAAGTCTTAATTATTGAATGGTTCAAGTAATTTCAGAGTGAAGTTGAAGATCATCGTGACAAGAGGATAAAATGTCTATGATATGATCATAGAGATGAGTATCTGAGTTACGAGCTTTGGCACGCAATTAAGACATTGTGGAAATTGTTTCACAATTAATACCGCCTGGAACACCATAGTGTGATGGTGTGTCCGAACATCATAGTTGCACCCTATTGGATATGGTGTGTACCATGATGTCTCTTATCGAATTAACACTATCGTTCATGGGTTAGGCATTAGAGACAACCGCACTCACTTTAATAGGGCACCACGTAATTCCGTTGAGACGACACCGTTTGAACTATGGTTTGGAGAAACCTAAGTTGTCGTTTCTTGAAAGTTTGGGGCTGCGACGCTTATGTGAAAAAAGTTTCATCGTGATAAGCTCGAACCCAAAACGGATAAATACATCTTCATAGGATACCCAAAATGGTTGGGTATACCTCCTATCTCAGATCCGGAAGCAAGAGTAATTGTTTCTAGAAACAGGTCCTTTCTCGAGGAAAAGTTTCTCTTGAAAGAATTGAGTGGGAGGATGGTGGAGACTTGATGAGGTTATTGAACCATCACTTCAACTAGTGTGTAGCAGGACACAGGAAGTTGTTCCTGTGACACCTACACCAATTGAAGTAGAAGCTTATGATAGTGATCATGAAACTTCGGATCAAGTCACTACCATACCTCGTAGGGTGACGAGGATGCGTACTACTTCAGGGTGGTACAGTAATCCTGTCTTGAAGGTCATGTTGCTAGACAACAATGAACCTACGAGCTATGGAGAAGCAATGGTGGGCCCATAATCCAACAAATGGTTAGAATCCATGAAATCCGAGATAGGATCCATGTATCAGAACAAAGCATGGACTTTGGTGGACTTGCCCGATCGGCAAGCCATTGAGATAAATGGATCTTTAAGAAGAAGACGGACGTGAATGGTAATGTCACCGTCTGTGAAGCTCGACTTGTGGCGAAAAGTTTTTCACAAGTTCAAGGAGTTGACTACGATGATATTTTCTCATCTCTAGCGATGCTTAAGTCTGTCGGAATCATGTTAGCATTAGATGCATTTATGAAATCTACCAATTGGATGTCAAAACGAGTTTCCTTACCAGTTTTCGTAAGGAAAGGTTGTATGTGATACAATCAGAAAGGTTTGTCGATCCTAAGGATGCTAAAAGGTATGCTAGCTCCAGCAATCCTTCTAAGGACTGGAGTAAGCATCTCAGAGTTGGAATGTACACTTTGATGGAATGATCAAAGATTTTGGGTTTGTACAAAGTTTATGAGAAACCTGTATTTCCAAAGAAGTGAGTGGGAGCACTATAGAATTTCTGATAAGTATATGTTGTTGACATATTGTCGATCAGAAATGATGTAGAATTTCTGGAAAGCATATAGGGTTATTTGAAAAGTGTTTTTCAATGGAAAACCTGGATTAAGCTACTTGAACATTGAGCATCAAGATCTATGAGGATAGATCAAAAACGCTAAATGGTACTTTCAAATGAGCACATATCTTGACATGATCTTGAAGGAATTCAAGATGGATCAGTCAAAGAAGGAGTTCTTGCCTAAGTTGTAAGGTATGAAGTTAAGAGTTAAAGCTCGACCACGGCAGAAGAGAGAGAAAGGACGAAGGTCGTCCCCTATGCTTCAGACGTAGGCTCTATATTATGTTATGCTGTGTACCGCACCGGAAGTGTGCCTTGCCATGAGTCAGTCAAGGGGTACAAGAATGATCCAGGAACGGATCATTGGACAGCAGTCAAAATTATCCTTAGAGGAATAAGGAAATGTTTCTCGATTATGGAGGTGATAAAGAGTTCGGCGTAAAGGGTTACATTGATGCAAGCTTTAACACCTATCCGAGTGACTCTGAGTAGCAAACCGGATACGTATAGTGGAGCAACCATTTGGAATAGCTCCAAGTGGAGCGTGGAAGCAGTATTTACAATATGACCTAGAGATTTGAGAAATACATACGGATCTGAATGTTGCAGACCCGTTGACTAAAACCTCTCTCACAAGCAAAACATGATCAAACCCCAGAACTCATTGAGTCTTGATCACATGGTGATGTGAACTAGTTTAGTGACACTAGTAAACTCTTTGGGTGTTGGTCACATGGCGATGTGACCTGTCAGTGTTAATCACATGGCGATGTGAGCTAGATTGTTGACTCTAGTGCAAGTGGGAGACTGTTGGAAATATGCCCTAGAGGCAATAATAAATTAGTTATTATTATTATATTTCCTTGTTCATGATAATCGTTTATTATCCATGCTATAATTGTATTGATAGGAAACTCAGATACATGTGTGGGTACATAGACAAACACCATGTCCCTAGTAAGCCTCTAGTTGACTAGCTCGTTGATCAATAGATGGTTACAGTTTCCTGACCATGGACATTGGATGTCGTTGATAACGGGATCACATCATTAGGAGAATGATGTGATGGACAAGACCCAATCCTAAACCTAGCACAAAGATCGTGTAGTTCGTATGCTAAAGCTTTTCTAATGTCAAGTATCATTTCCTTAGACCATGAGATTGTGCAACTCCCGGATACCGTAGGAATGCTTTGGGTGTACCAAACGTCACAACGTAACTGGGTGGCTATAAAGGTGCACTACAGGTATCTCCGAAAGTGTCTGTTGGGTTGGCACGAATCGAGACTAGGATTTGTCACTCCGGTTGATGGAGAGGTATCTCTGGGCCCACTCGGTAGGACATCATCATAATGTGCACAATGTGACCAAGGGGTTGATCACGGGATTATGTGTTACGGAACGAGTAAAGAGACTTGCCAGTAACGAGATTGAACAAGGTATATATACATATATGAAAACACAGTAGGAGCCTTTCCTACTGTTTACCCTTCAAAAAAACGAGATTGAACAAGGTATCGGGATACCGACGATCGAATCTCGGGCAAGTATAATACCGCTAGACAAAGGGAATTGTATACGGGATTGCTTGAATCCTTGACATCGTGGTTCATCCGATGAGATCATCATGGAACATGTGGGAGCCAACATGGGTATCCAGATCCCACTGTTGGTTATTGACCGGAGAACGTCTCGGTCATGTCTGCATGGTTCCCGCACCCGTAGGGTCTACACACTTAAGGTTCGATGACGCTAGGGTTATAAAGGAAGTTTGTATGTGGTTACCGAATGTTGTTCAGAGTCCCGGATGAGATCCCGGACGTCACGAGGAGTTCCGGAATGGTCCGGAGGTAAAGATTTATATATGGGAAGTCCTATTTTGGCCACCGGAAAATGTTTGGGATTTTTCGGTATTGTACCGGGAAGGTTCTGGAAGGTTTAGGAGTGGGGCCCACCAGCATGGGGGACCCACATGAACGTGGGTAATGGGGGCAAGGCCCCACACCCTTGGTCAAGGCGCACCAAGATCCCCCCTTAGAAGGAATAAGATCATATCCCGAAGGGATAAGATCAAGATCCCTAAAAAGAGGGGATACCAATCGGCGGGGAAGGAAATGATGGGATTTCTTTCCTCCCACCTTTTCCAACGCCCCAATGGACTTGGAGGGCAAGAAACCAGCCCCCTACACCCCTATATATAGTGGGGATGCGCATGGGAGCTTCACCCTTGCCCCTGGCGCATGGGAGCCCTCCCCCTCTCCCAAACACTCCTCCTCTCCCGCGGTGCTTGGCAAAGCCCTGCAGGATTGCCACGCTCCTCCATCACCACCACGCCGTTGTGCTGCTGCTGGATGGAGTCCTCCTCAACCTCTTCCTCTCTCCTTGCTGGATCAGGGCATGGGAGATGTCACCGGGCTATACGTGTGTTTAACGCGGAGGTGCCAGCCGTTCGGCACTAGGATCTCCGGTGATTTGGATCACGACGAGTACGACTCCTTCAACCCCGTTCTCTTGAATGCTTCCGCTTAGCGATCTACAAGGGTATGTAGATGCACTCTCCTTCCCTCGTTGCTAGTCTCTCCATAGATAGATCTTGGTGTTGCGTAGAAAATTTTGATTTTATGCTATGTTCCCCAACATAAGTTGTATAGACCAGAGGCACAATTGACGACAAATAGGTTGGTCGAGATCCAGATCATGTTCAAAATGATGTCTGTGCCGGAAAGATAATTTAAAAGGGTTGATAGATGATTGTGTGCGTTCGCACACATGTTGAATTAATAGGATCAAAATGACGGTGTCAAAAGATACTAGTGAATATTGCTAGTGATATGGGAGCATCATAATGTAAGCATACAAGTATTTACAGAGCAATAGTTTGAAGAGGATGCTCAGAAGGTCGAATAGTATTTTAGAGTATCTTATGAAGCATACAAACAACTGGGGATGAACAGATAGTCAATAAGTGCAAGGAATTTTCAATAGGGGTATTCATGTGGTAAAGAACTGCAAGGCAGTAAGCTTAAAGGATTTTCGGAACAACGAAGAGCAATTTAGGGCATTTTGTAATAACAAGAGCAACTGAGGATGAAGAAATGAACGATAATTGTAGGTAGTTATCCATATGGATATTTTGGTGGTAGGGAATTGCAAGAGCAATGGGCACAAGGTCTGGAGAGAATATCGGAGATTATCTTCGAAATCTTCTGGTGCAGCCGGCAATCATCTGTAATAAGGGGCTCTCCGGGAGAAGTAGTTACGAGAACCTAGAGTTAGATTTAGTAAAATCATTTAACCCGAATAGAAGAGAGATCAGAGTCCGAGAGTAAAGGTCGAGGAGTAAAAGATCCTAGTACCACCCAATGGCGACGTGGGCCCGTAAGGCACACAACCATGTTAGTAAAAGTTTTGTAGTGACTAGACTCGACTTTGGCCAAGGAGTGTGGAAGGGGGATTCCTACAGGCAGTCGACTCTGATACCAACTTGTGACGCCCCCGATTCAATCGTACACTAATCATGCACGCAAATGTGTACGATCAAGATCAGGGACTCATGGAAAGATATCACAACACAACTCTAAAAGTAAAATTAAGTCATACAAGCATCATAATACAAGCCAGGGGCCTCGAGGGCTCGAATGCAAGTGCTCAATCATAGACAAGTCAGCGGAAGCAACAATATCTGAGTACAGACATAAGTTAAACAAGTTTGCCTTAAGAAGGCTAGCACAAACTGGGATACAGATCGAAAGAGGCGCAAGCCTCCTGCCTGGGATCCTCCTAAACTGCTCCTGGTCGTCGTCAGTGGCCTGCACATAGTAGTAGGCTCCTCTAGTGTAGTAGTCGTCGTCGACGGTGGCGTCTGGCTCCTGGGCTCCATAATCTGGTTGCGACAACCAGGAAGAAAGGAAAGGGGGGGAAAGGGGGAGAAAAGCAACCATGAGTAATCATCCAAAGTACTCGCAAGCAAGGATCTACACTACATACGCATGTGTATATGTGTAAAGAGGCAATATCGGTGGACTGAACTACAGAATGCCAGAATAAGAGGGGGATAGCTAGTCCTATCGAAGACTACGCTTCTGGTAGCCTCCGTCTTGCAGCATGTAGAAGAGAGTAGATTGAAGTCCTCCAAGTAGCATCGCATAGAATAATCCTACCCGGCGATCCTCCCCTCGTCGCCCTGTGGAAAAGCGATCACCGGGTTGTCTGTGGAACTTGTCTGGGTGTGTTTTATTAAGTATCCAGTTCTAGTTGTCATAAGGTCAAGGTACAACTCCGAGTCGTCCTTTTACCGAGGGACACGGCTATTCGAATAGATTAACTTCCCTGCAGGGGTGCACCACATAACCCAACATGCTCGATCCCATTTGGCAGGACACACTTTCCTGGGTCATGCCCGGCCTCGGAAGATCAACACGTCGCAGCCCCACCTAGGCCTAACAGACAGGTCAGCACGCCGGACTAACTCCTATGGCGCAAGGGTCTGGGCCCATCGCCCATTGCACACCTGCACGTTGCGTGGGCGGCCGAAAGCAGAACTAGCCCCCTTAATACAAGAGCAGGCTTACGTTCCAATCCGGCGCGCGCCGCTCAGCCGCTGACGTCTAGAAGGCTTTGGCTGATACCACGACGTCGAGTGCCCATATCTTTCCCGCGTAGTTGGTTAGTGCGTATAGGCCAGTGGCCAGACTCAGATCAAATACCAAGATCTCGTTAAGCGTGTTATTATGAAGCAACCGCGAACGCCGACCAGGGCCAGGCCCACCTCTCGCCTAGGTGGTCTCAACCTGCCATGTCGCTCCGCCACAAAGATCCACACAGAGGGCCGTTGGGACAAAGGTCCTTTCAGCCCCCAATCCGTGAATCACTCGCGGGTACTCTTCGAGCCAACCCGACTTTAGTCACCATCTGTATAGTATGTATATATGTATAGTATATACCCGTGATCACCTCCCGAGTGATCACGGCCCGATAGTATAGCAAGGCAGACTAACAAGAATATAGGGCCACAAATGATAAACTAGCATCCTATACTAAGTATTTAGGATTGTAGGTAAGGTATCAACAGAGGTAGCAACAATGTCAGGCTATGCATCAGAATAGGATTTATGGAAAGTAGTAACATGCTACACTACTCTAATGCAAGCAGTATAGAGGAGAATAGGTGATATCTGGTGATCAAGGGGGGGGGGGCTTGTCTGGTTGCTCTGGCAAGAAGGAGGGG
Organism: Triticum aestivum; assembly: GCF_018294505.1. Lineage (NCBI taxonomy): Eukaryota > Viridiplantae > Streptophyta > Magnoliopsida > Poales > Poaceae > Triticum > Triticum aestivum. The sequence continues at coordinate 88,441,490 of NC_057810.1, forward strand.
TCGTCAACTCCGTAGTCGAACTGGGCAGCAGCCGCGTCGGTCTCGGGGTCTACCGGAAAGAAGTAACGGAGGGGGAACACAATAAATAACAGAGCAATCAAAGCATCACAAAGTGAGATGCAGCAATACGCGGTGCTAGAGGTGACCTATGGCAGCAAGAGGTGATACCGGCGAAGGGGGAAACATCCGCGTTTTCGGACAGATGAACCGGAGGGAGAAAGTTGCGTGTTTGCTATGCTAGGGATGTGTAGCGGACGAACAAGCTGCGTATCCAGATTCGTCTCGTCGTTCTGAGCAACTTTCATGTACAATGTTTTTTCATCCGAGTTATAGATTATTTTATATTAATTTCCAAAGTTTTAATTCATTTTCTAATTTATTTTAATTCAAAATTAATGTTAAATTGCTAGATGTACCCAGCACAGTGTACACCAAAAAATATACACTGGCTGACATGTGGGGCGAGGGGGACCCAGTTGACCAGTCAACATTTGACTGGTTAACAGGGGGTGGGCCCCCCTATCATTGACTCACCTAACTAATTAACCTAATTAGTTGGATTAATTATCAGGTTAATTAGGCGAAGTTAATTAATTAATTAGTTAATTTTTTTAATATATATATATATATATATATATATATATATATATATCCTTTTTTTCCAGGGGCTGGGCCCCACTTGTCATTTGGCCACGGTTGGCTTAGCGGGCGCGTGGGTTACGGGCGCCTGGAGCGGGTGTTGTGCACCCGCCCAGGCCGACAGAGGAGGGGACGGGTGCTGGGCGCCGGCGTCCGCGGGTGCAGGGGAGGGGGAGCAGCAGCAGGGCGAGGTCGGAGCGGGGCCGAGCGAGCGTGGTCGGACCATGGTCGGCGGCAGGAGGCGGAGCAGGGGGGCACTAGGCGAGGCCATGGCCGGAGCTACGCGTGGCAGAGGGAGGCCTCGTCGAAGCAGGACTGTGCGGCGTCGCCGGCGAGCGAGAGAGGGGGGGTTGCGGGTGTGTGGGCCGGCGAGGCCACAGCAGTGCTAGCGAGGTGGTGCACGGAACCAAGGAAACGACGGGGCTTCGCGGGTGCAGGCGACGGACGACGGGGTGAGCGGAGGCGAGCAGGATCCGCGACGGCCAGCATCGGTAGGACGCAGTAGCAGCATCAATTTGCAGAAGTAGAGGCGAGCAAGCGCAAAGCAACAGCAGCAGTACGCAGGGGGTGCGCCTCGGGCGTACGAGCACGCACGAGGGTGCCGGCCCTGGGCGGGCAGAGGCGCTGGGAGTGCGCCCGGTGTGGCTACGGCAGGGTCTGGCCATGGCGAACTCAGGTGGGGGCGGGTCTACGACGCCAATTCAAAGGGGAGAAACGAGGGGAACGGGAGGAGGGCCTCACAGTGGAGGACGCGTGCGAGCTCGAGGGGTCAGGGAGGCCGGCGGCTGTCGGAGACGACCGAATCAAAGGCGGTGAGCTCGGGGCAGAGCTTGAAGATGATGTCGAGCTTGGCAGCGCCCCGGCTTGAAGTTGAGGGCGGGGACGCCGTGGAGGAGTCCGTCGGAGCTCCTGGGCATGCAGAGGCGGCGAGGAGAGGCGATTGACCGTGGCAATGGCGACGAGGTGGCCTCGAGGGCGACGAGCGGAACGCAGAAGGGCGAGGGGCGCCCAGATCCAGTGAGGGGGGAGTGAGGGAAGAGAGCTAGGATTTGGCCCGGGGCGAGGCCTTATAGGAGTGGGGGTGCCGGCGGATGGCCGCCACGACGACGACCGGTGCTATGACGGGCATCGGTCATGGCCACGGGGTGGTTCGTGAACAGGGGAGGAGAGGAGGGGTGCGCCTGGGCCGGTGGTCCAGTTGGGCCAAGGAGGTGGGGGTTTTCTTTATTTTTGTTTTTATTTTCTTTTGTTTATTTTCTTTTTCTGTTTTTATTTATTTAGACTTATTATAGTTTTATATAATATAAAAGCAAGTCCTAATTTAGTATTCATAATTATGCTACTGCCCCAAAATTTTGGGCAACAAGTTAAATAGTTTAATATTTCATATTATATAAAAAGGCATATAATAATTTGTTTTGCTACTGTTTTATTTATTATAAAGCATCTTTAATTTATAAAAAATGTGGCTTCTTCACCAAAGTAATGTATGGGTTATTTGCCGCAACCCGAACATTTTTGTTTGACTTTTGAAAACTTTTATTGTTTGCCTTTGTTTTAAATTTGAAATTCGAACTAGGTTTCGAACTAACGCGAGTTTATCCACAGTAACCGAGGTGACGTGGCATCATTAGCAGGGATCACTGTAGCTTAATTATCCGGGCGTCACACCCTGCCAATAAAAAATGCTTTTGACTCTGTGGTATGTAGCTCTCCTTCTCGAGTGCCCTCCCATATGAGAATTGTGAAGTGCTGATATTAACTTGTTCCTGAGTTCAACTGATTTGCCCACTAACAACCTTCCCTTGTATTTGATTACACCAGCATGCAGTGTATAGTCTGAGTTAGTGCTTTGTTTCTGCACCTAACAACTGCTCTACCAATGTTTTGGTTTGCTGGTCCTGTTGATAGCTTGTTATTAATTCCTCAGCCCATGTAGGAGTAACAACAGATATAGCAAATTTTTTTGGAACAATCCTTGACAGAGCATCAACCACTCTATTTTCTATTCCTTTTTTATATTGGATTGCAAAGTTGAATTCCAGGAGCTTCATCGGCAACTTATGCTGCACTCCTTCAGTTATCTTCTGATCTATGATGAACTTTAAGGACTGTTGGTCAGTTTTGATCACCACTTCCTTGCCTAACAAGTAGTGCCTCCATCTCTTGAGTGCTTCCAGGATAGCTAGTGCTTCTTTCTCATAAGTGGAAAGGGCAGCATTTCTAGGACAGAGAGCTGAGCTGTAATATGAGATTGGTCTGCCATCTTGCATTAACACAGCTCCAATTCCTTTCCCAGAAGCATCAGTTTCCAACACAAAAGGTTTACTGAAATTTGGTAGTGCCAGTGCTGGTGCTGTAGTTAGTGCCCGTTGCAATTGAGAGAAAGCTTGATCATGAACTTGTGTCCACTGAAATTGCCATTTTTCAGCAAATCATGGAGTGGACAACATATAAGACCATAACCTTTGATGAACCTCCTATAATACCCAGCAAGGCCCAAGAAACTTCTCAACTTAGTGACTGTATCAGGAGTAGGCCATTCAACAATAGCAGCAATTTTCTGGGGGTCAGTTGCAACTCCTTGTTCAGAGATCACATGCTCTAGATGCTCCACTTGCTGGACTGCAAAAACACATTTTGACATCTTGGCAAAGAGTTTATTGTCTCTCAATACGTTCATGACAATCTTGATATGTTCCAACTGCTCCTTGAGATTTCTGCTGTAAATTAGAATATCATCAAAGAAAACTAACACAAATTTCCTCAGATAAGGCCCAAAGATAGTGTTCATTAGTTCCTGAAAAGTTCCAGGAGCATTAGAAAGCCCAAAAGGCATAACTAAGTACTCAAAATGGCCCAAAAAGGTTCTAAAAGCAGTTTTGTACGTGTGTCCTCTGGATGCATCCTAATTTGGTGATAACCAGATTTTAAATCTAGCTTTGAAAAATACTTAGCTCCATGTAGCTCATCCAACAAATCTTCTATGACTGGTATAGGAAATTTTCCCTCCGTCCGGGAAAAGTTGTCACCGGCACAGTACATTGATTTTTTTGCAAAAAGAACCTCGTAATTTTAAAACAGCAGCAAATAAGTTCTTGACCCCTTCTTCTTCCTTTGTCCTTCCCCGCGCGTTGCCAGTGGCCGTCGCCGTGGGATTCCACTGCCGTGCTCCGGCGCTCGCAGCGCTCCCGTGACTACCCGCCGCTGCCCACTCCCGCCATCAGCTGCCTGCCTCCGCCGCCCACCGTCGTGACCACGGATGCGAGTTGGTCTTCGATCCGAGGACCAGCCGGCGCCCCGCTACGCAATTCAACCGCCCAGCCGCCGCCCACCGGGGCGACCAGCCACCGCGTCGCCGCCCACCTCCTCTGCCCACCTGCGGCTGCTCCGCCGCTGCGAACCTGCGCTGCACGGAGGTGAGCTGCCCGGCCGCCCACCTGCGGCTGCTCCGGCAAGGCGACCACCTCGACGGGCACCTCCTCCTCGTCGCCCTGCTCGCGTCCCCGGACGGTTCCTCACGCCCGCGGCAACTCCAGCCGCCACTGCCAACCTCGGTCGCCGCTCCTCTCTCCGCTGACTTCGGCAAGCAGTGCCTCGCGGATCTTCCCCGCCTCCCCAGCAGCAAGACGACCTACAGACCTCTGCAGCTGCTGCCGCTGCCGCCTGCCCGATCGAGTCCCCGCCCTGCTCCTGCTGTTGGCGACTGCTGATCGCCTCTGCTGCTGTTGTTGGCGACTGCAGGTAATTGACATCAAAAAAATTCAGTTAGCTGTTGGCTTCTGTAGATTGATTTAGATTTGCAGTTACAAGCAGCAGGTTCTTATCAAATGAAACAACATGATCTGTAGATTGATCTGTAATGGCAGAAACTGAATAAAACAGCAGCAACAAGATCAGCAGGCATCTTATCAAATGAATCTGGATAGGCTGGTTCATTAGCAGAAACTGAATTTTATCTCAAACAATTCAGAAAACTGAATTTTATCTCAAACAATTCAGAAAACTGAATTTATCTCAAACAATTCAGAAGACTGAATGTTGAAGAAAATGTTGTTCAAATTCTGTGCTGAAATTCACTGTAATATTGTTACTCCAGATTTTGGACACGATTTGGAAACAAAACATCAGACCATTAATCTCTGAAAAAATTCAGCCTGACCATTAATGTACAGAATGCTGTAGATTAATCCTGGCCATTAATCTCTACAGAAAATGTTGTAGAGGATGTTATTAACTTTTCTGATGTTGTAGAGGGAGTAATAGATATTCATAGTTCTATAACTACTGCCATGGTCTACATAGACGCAGTCATGATGTCCAAGATTCAGGCATGATGTTTATATTAATAAGAAAAGAAAAAAGAACAAGTCTGTGAGGATGATATATCTACTGCTTGCTTTACTTCAATGTTTTAAACTTTTGTTAGCTAGCAGCTCCTGAAAAGAAAAAGGAAAAGGTCTTTAGTTGAATTTATTTGAGTTTATTTGGAATTCTTCTTCTTCTAGTCTTACTACTACTGTCAACATTCAGTTTTGACCGTAAGGTTCGAATATTTATTCTAAACATGCTGCAAGACCGTAAGGTTCTGAGTATACTTAAGACCAGTAGATCATCATTTTCTTCTGAGTAATGACACAAGTTCTTACCTTCTTCGAGTAATTAAGGTGGGTGAGTTATCAGTATAGTAGTTTACACAGGATGATCCACTCCTTATGGTTGGAACAACAACAACATGAAGATACAGATCAACTACAGTAGTTTACCACAACAACACTAGAGTTACAGTAGTTTACTTGTTTGTTAGGACAAAAACATCTAAATTGAGCATCTACAATAGTCATTTTGGATTATCACAAGCTCAAGCTCAAGATAGACTAAATTTTACAGCTACGGCACTCAAAAGAAGCATTTTGGATTATCACAGCAAAAGAAGCATATTCATTTTAAACTTGTGTTTAACAATGACAAACTACTCCTAAGTGGGTCTTTGATCAAGAATCCTGACACGATGGGTTTATTTGGATTTATTTGAATTTATTCTCATTGAATTTAATCACCACAGTAGTTATTCACATGGTCCTAAAATTTATAAACCAGTCTGATCTGTACTTGAAACTAGAATTAGAAAACAAGATTAAAATTAGTGAACATATACTATCAAGTTATGTCAATGCTTGAAAATTTGTCCAAAATTCAAAGACTGGTCATTCCAAGTCAAAACTGTCTCAAATTTGTGATCTGTAACTTAAACTGAGAGCAGTACAAATTTTTGCTCTGATTCACTTTTAGTCTAAAAAAAGACATGGCACAAGTTGCTTGTAAGCAAGCCGTGCACTGGGATGATGATTTGCTTGGCCATCTCATGGGGAAAGTATATACAGGGAAAATAAATATGGGTCCTGCTACTGGACTGATTGCATCAAGAGCAACTGGTCCAGATTTTGGAAAAATGTTTTGAAATGCTATACAACAGTCACAACTCAGAAATTATTTTATGCTTCAGTTGGCAACAGGTTTTCAATAGCCATTTCAGCACAGGTAGGGCCTCATATTCAGGTGTAAGTATTCTGTATGCATTAGAAACTGAATAAGGATACTGAAAATAGAACATTACAGAGAACAGTTACACTGAAAATAGAATATTTACACTGAAATAGGACACCCAAGAAACTGTATTCAGTGATCTTTCTAAACAAACTACAGAACATACACTGTATTCAAACTTGCTGCCATTTAAGCAAGTTTTTTTAAGAAAACTGATTGCGACCCCCAAAAAACTTGCTGCATTTCAATCAGACCAAATGTTCACTTAATTTTATGAGTTAACTGAATTTACGTTTAATTCAGTTAACCAAAAATACACTGAATTTTACTGTCAGTTAAAATTCAGTGAGTACATGTCACAAGAAAAGTGGAGCCATATCAATCCAATCTTGGTGCTGCTGCTATGAACATAACTAAACCCATATGTCTATAATCCAATCTTGATGAATACTGTGAACCTAACAAGTTTTCCACCCAGCAACTAGATAGGATGGCCATGAATCCTCTCTCCCAGGAGCACCCCAATGCACACACTCCAGAAAATTCAAAAAATTCAGTAAACACACACTTCAGAAAATTCAGTGACCGCAGAACATAGACTCCCGAAAATTTTCAGAGATCTTGTACTCAATTTTACAGTGAACTTGCTAAAGAAGCTCCCAACCTTGAAGATAGACTAAATTTTCAGTGATCTTGTACTGAAAAGAAGCATTTTGGAGTGGGGCCGAGAAGAGGGGGGAGCCGCACCTTGGCAAGTGGGGGGCGAGAGGACCCACGACGGCGAGGAGGCGCACGCGGCCGCGGGAGGCAGCGGCGCTTGCCGGACTCGGCAGCGTACGCGGCCTCGATGGCCTGGAGCTCCGCCTTGGCCTCGGCGTCTCGCTGACCCACATGGCGGCGCGCGCTTGGAGAAGACTGGCTTCGTGGTCGACGGCGTCCAGCCAGCGAGGAGGTGATGGACGACGCGAAGGGGCAGCTCTGGCTTGCCGTCCTCGGGGAAGGACGCCGTCGGATAGCAGATCGAAAAAAACCAAGCTTCCTTCTCCTCACCGTGATTTGCCATGGGGAATGATGAGAGGAACGAGGAGGGGAAGCAACGCGGGGAGAGGGCGCTCTTGCGCGGGGAAGCTGTGCGGGGGAGCAGAGGAAGGGCGCGGCCGCGCGGGGGAGCTGAGCAAGGAGCTCCGGCGAGGGGGATAACGAGCAGGGGAGCTCTGTTCTAGCGCGGGGAGCTTCGTGTTTGTCGGAGGAAAGGGAAGGGTTTTTTGCAAAATGTCCGCGGGGACAACTTTTCCCAGACGGAGAGAGTATGAGATAAGCCATTGAGGCAATATTCTGGAGAAAGGAATGAATGGCTATTCCACGCGCGCTTGTTCCAACGCCCGATTTCGGACAATAGTCTAATCAAAGTCAAGTTTCCTTAAACAAATCTTGGTGAGGGTTAATTAAATGATGCAGCGGGCCCCCCACCGGTTGAAATCACAGGGCAGAGAGATTTATGGTAGGAGACACTGGGCCCCATCAACTGAATTCACGGGGGCGGACTTTTGACTTCGTTCATCAATCCCACGTGGTGGGTCCTACTTCCTTCGCTGATGTTGCCATAAGAAAAGATTCGCTCGCTAGGGCGATCGACCGCGAAAGAGTCTTTTCGGACGATGACAGCCACACCCCGGCTGTAGTTATAGGGACAGCCTTTCAGCCGGCAAGACGGTGAAAGTAAACAGTAACGGTGGCTAACGGTACAGAAAAAGATCTACGGCTCGCGACGAAGCGTTAGCGAGGAGTGATCCTGATTGTTGATTGCGGCGAAGCTTTTTCTGAACATCTACAGTTAACTGAAACATGTCGATGTCTGACATTGCCCCCTTCTTGAGTTACGACGAGTCCTCACATCGTAGTTGATGCCGTTCGCCATGCTTGCGTGGTTGTTTTGAAGAACTCTGGGAATGAATACTTGATAAAGTCTGCATCTTCCTACGTAGCTTCTTCATCTGCCATGTTTTGCCACTGAATCAACCACGGTACCACTGGTAAGTTGTTGCGTGGTATCTGCCTGACTTGGAGAACTGCTGTTGGTCCCATCTTTAGTGTGCGGTCACTGTTAACCATTGGAAGCATTGGGCTAGGAATTGCCTTGCTGCCGATGTGCTTTTTAAGTTGACTGACATGAAAGACTGGATGAATCTGTACATCCTGAGGAAATTGGAGCTTATATGTTGAGTTTCCCACCTTTTGAATGATGAGGAATGGACCATAATATTTGTTCTGAGGTTTAAGAGCACCTTTGAAGCCAAAAGCAGCCAATCGGTATGGGGCCATTTTCAAATAGACCATATCTCCTACCGAAAAAGTTCCCTCCACTCCTTTTAGGTCTGCATACCTCTTCATCCTATTTTGAGCTTTGCATAAATTATCCTTCAAGTGCTCTAACATCTATTGCTTGGAAGACAGAAAATCTTGTGCTTTCACATCCTCAGGGTCAGGTATTGCTAGTTCTGAAATCAAGGGTGGGGGAAAACCATACAATGCTTGAAATGGAGATATTTTCAGAGCAGTGTGATATGTATAGTTGTGTTTAGCTAATGCCAGCCAGGATAGCCACTTCTGGGGTTGATCAGTAGTCATGCATCTTAGATATGTTTCTAGACACTGATTAACCCTCTTTGTTTGACCATCGGTTTGAGGGTGGTATGATGTACTGTACCTCAGTTCCACTTTTAAAGCAGCAAATATGTCCTTCCACAATTTGCTGGTGAAAATCCTATCCCTGTCAGATCAGCTTGGGGGGCCATGCAACCTAATGATGTTGTCCACAAAAGCTTGAGCCACAGACAAAACTGAGTAGGGGTGAGATAGTGGAATGAAATGGCTGTATTTGGTAAATCTGTCTACTACCACCATAATCACATCCTTGCCATTGGACTTGGGTAACCCTTCCACAAAGTCCATCGTGATATGTTGTCAAGCCATGTCTGCCACAGGTAAAGGATCAAGCAATCCAGGTTGCAAACAAGTTTCATGCTTTGCTCTCTGACATACAGGGCAAGCAGCAATGGAATTCTCTACATCACCCTTTAGGCCCTGCCAATAAAAAATGCTTTTGACTCTGTGGTATGTAGCTCTCCTTCTCGAGTGTCCTCCCATATGAGAATTGTGAAGTGCTAATATTAACTTGTTCCTGAGTTCAACTGATTTGCCCACTAACAACCTTCCCTTGTATCTGATTACAACAGCATGTAGTGTATAGTCTGAGTTAGTGCTCTGCTTCTGCACTAACAACTGCTCTACCAATGTTTTGGTTTGCTGGTCCTGTTGATAGCTTGTTATTAATTCCTCAGCCCATGTAGGAGTAACAACAGATATAGCAAAACATTTTGGAACAATCCTTGACAGAGCATCAACCCCTCTATTTTCTACTCCTTTTTTATATTGGATTGCAAAGTTGAATTCCAGGAGCTTCATCGGCAACTTATGCTGCACTCCTTCAGTTATCTTCTGATCTATGATGAACTTTAAGGATTGTTGGTCAGTTTTGATCACCACTTCCTTGCCTAACAAGTAGTGCCTCCATCTCTTGAGTGCTTCCAGGATAGCTAGTGCTTCTTTCTCATAAGTGGAACGGGCAGCATTTCTAGGACAGAGAGCTGAGCTATAATATGAGATTGGTCTGCCATCTTGCATTAACACAACTCCAATTCCTTTCCCAGAAGCATCAGTTTCCAACACAAAAGGTTTACTGAAATTTGGTAGTGCCAGTACTGGTGCTGTAGTTAGTGCCCGTTGCAATTGAGAGAAAGCTTGATCATGAACTTGTGTCCACTGGAATTGCCCTTTTTCAGCAAATCATGGAGTGGATAGCATATAAGACCATAACCTTTGATGAACCTCCTATAATACCCAGCAAGGCCCAAGAAACTTCTCAACTTAGTGACTGTATCAGGAGTAGGCCATTCAACAATAGCAGCAATTTTCTGGGGGTCAGTTGCAACTCCTTGTTCAGAGATCACATGCTCTAGATATTCCACTTGCTGGACTGCAAAAACACACTTTGACATCTTGGCAAAGAGTTTGTTGTCTCTCAATACATCCATGACAATCTTGATATGTTCCAACTGCTCCTTGAGATTTCTGCTGTAAATTAGAATATCATCAAAGAAAACTAACACAAATTTCCTCAGATAAGGCCCAAAGATAGTGTTCATTAGTTCCTGAAAAGTTCCAGGAGCATTAGAAATCCCAAAAGGCATAACTAAGTACTCAAAATGGCCCCAAAAGGTTCTAAAAGCAGTTTTGTACGTGTGTCCTCTGGATGCATCCTAATTTGGTGATAACCAGATTTTAAATCCAGCTTTGAAAAATACTTAGCTCCATGTAGCTCATCCAACAAATCTTCTATGACTGGTATAGGAAATTTGTTCTTGACTGTCAATGAGTTCAATTTCCCAAAATTAGTACACAGTCTCATGGAGCTGTCTTTCTTTTTAACTAACAGCACTGGAGCAGCATATGGACTTTGGCTGTGTCTTATAAGATGAGCTGCTAGCAATTTCTTGATTTGTTCTTCCATTTCCTTCTTTTGGTGTTGGGGCACTCTGTAAGGTCTCATATGAGGAGGGTTGGCTCCAGGCACAAGTGGAATTTTTTGGTCCAAGGCTCTATGAGGAGGGAGTTTTGTAGGTTCCTCAAACAAATCAGCATACTCCATTACCAACTTCTGAATCCGCGGAGGTGTTTTAGTTCCTTCAGGTGCTTCCATCAAGATATTGTGCACTTGCAGTAAGAAAACTTATGCTCCTTTGCCCATCTGCTTTTGCACTCTCTCCACTAGAACTTCTTTAGTTGTTTCAGGGTTTGTATAAATGGCCATGGTCACAGTTTTCTGGCCTTGCTGTGTAAAGCTGAAACTCTGCTTTGTAATATCAAAGGAAACTGGGCTCACAACAGTAAACCAGTCATATCCCAATATGACATCATGGCTGGGCAAATCCAATGTTCTGAAAAATTATGAGATAATTTGAGTTTTGCTTCCTGAAACTCACAATTGGGTATAACAGCAGTAGACAACAATTTCCCTTCTCCAGCTACTGCAATAGCTCTTGGTTTTACTGGAATCACGTTGTAATTTGATTTAGCTGCAAACTGTGTATTAATGAAAGAGGTACTATTGCCAGAGTCCAGTAGAGCAATTGCTCTTTTCCCATTGATGTGTATCCACTGAAAAAATAGCGTGCTATAGCGTCGCTAATAGCACGCTATAGCGTCGCTAATAGCGCGCTATAGCATCGCTAATAGCATGCTATAGCGTATTGAGAATTGCCTCACTAAATATATTGGTGTACAACGTCTCGCTAATAGCACGCTATAGCGCGATATAGCACGCTAATAGCATATTTTGAGGTCGCCACTATTTTGCTGTAGTTCGCTATTTTTTCCATTGTGTGTATCACATTGGTTTGGGTGGGAACTGCCAACCTTTGCCCCATAGCATGAGCTGAAATGAACATTTCTTGTTCTTCTTGTTCAACTGCCTCCACTTGTTCTTACTAAACTGCATCTTCAATTTCCTCTGGTTGTTGTTCCTCACTTTCTTGTTGTAGCATGTGGACATTGAGAATTAACTTACATTTGTGGCCATGCATCCATTTATCTCCACATCTCCAACATTCCCCCACTTTTCTTATTTTCTATGAGTTGTTAATAGGGACTTCAACTTATCTCATTGGCAATTGCTGTTGAAGTACATGAGTACTCTACTTTGCCCGAGCAGACCAATTTGGTTTCTGATAGAAGTTGTTAAAGGTTGTCCCTGTTTTCTTTGGTGCTGCTGCTATGTGAGGATGACATGGCTCTATGTCCTTAGCCAAACAGTAAGCATCTGTTAGAGTTTGTGGGCGAAGGGGTCTTAATTGGTACTTGATACCTTCTCTCAACCCATTAACATAACATCCAACGAACCATAGCTCCCCTAAGTCAGGGTTTTCCTCCTGGACATCTGCCATTAGATCCTCAAACACTTTGGTGTATTCAGACATTGTATTGTGCAGCTGCTTGACAGAATTGAATTTTTCAGTCAAGTCATAGGAGCCCTTGTCAAAAAATCTTTTTACCACTTCAGCTCCAAACTATTTCCAAGTCAATTGTTTCTTAAGCAATCCAGATCTTCTCAACCATACATCTGCTTCATCTGTAACATATAATTGAGCCAGGGAAATCTTGTACTCCTCTGGAGCTGCCTCAACCACCCTACATGATCGTCACCAGAAAACTTGGGAAAATAAAGTTTAGGACCTTTTGTTAGTGCTATCATGAACTGTGGTTGCATGTCCTGCTCATAGGTTCTGCAATAGCCTTGCCAAAGTTGCCTATCTTTGTTACTCTGATAGTATTGATTGAAAGCTGGTGTATGCACATGATCTCTAGCAGTGATTGGAGTTTCCACATTGGGTATTGCTTCTATTCTGATGGGATATGCATACCCTGGATGTGCTTGGACTCTGTTTGTCTTGATAGGAGGTAAATGCTCCAGTTGCTCTTCTATTTCCTTTGTTTTTTCTTTCTCTAATTCTAGCTGTTTTCTCAATTGTTCTGTTCTGTCCACTTGGTCATGTATGTCCTCCTGCTATAATGTTGGGGATTTAGGAACCTGATTAGAGCTAGATGGTTTATCATCCTGAGGATTAGGAGATGTAGCTTTCACCAGAGTCTGCAGAACTGAACTCATTGCAGATAATTGTTTGCTGAGGTCCAGCAGTACCTGCTCCACATTACCCTCATGATTTGATATTTCACCTTGCTTATTACTCATAGACAACATCTCCTCTTGTAACTTGTTCATCTCCGAGCGCATCTGTGCACTATCTTGTTCCAAGCTACCAAAATCATCCGGAAGGCCAAGCACCTCTTGAAAATCAGCTTCATCAATAGCCTTAGTACGACGCGTCGCCTTGATCAGAGATTCAGGTGAGGAATTTTACCACTGGATCTCCCAGCAACCCTGCCCTTACCTCTAACCCTGCCGCTGACACGATCCACGCCTCCATAGCACATAGATCTGCGCTCGAACTCGAGATTTTACCGATCAAGCAGTGTGCTCGAATAACCGATTCTGCTCGACAGATCTATGCTCGAATTTCACCGCCGCCTACCACCTCAACCCCGTCGCCGCGCCACCCACAGGACACAACTGCCAGATGCGAAGAAGGGTGGGACAAAGGGGTGGGAATTCCCGATCTGAGGAATTGAAAGTGCTAGTTATCGACTAGAGGGGGGGGGGGAGAATAGGTGATTTTTATGAAAGTCTTCAAAACACGATGGCGTTGAAGACAAACAAGTAAACTAAACCTATATAGTAAGCAGCGGAATGAAAACTACACTAGGCAAGCATTAGTCAAGCATACAATGCAGTGAAAGCACAAAGACTAACTACAACTAGGTAGACATGATCAGAATGGAAGATAGTACGAAGACAAACATATATAAGTCTTCACACAATGAAGTCAAATGAATCAGGCAGGCAAGCAATGACTTCACGAAGACAAACTGAAAAGTAAGGAGAGTAGGGGATAAAACCAGTTGCTTGGTGAAGAGAAGGATTTGGTAGACCAGTTCCAATTGCTGTGACAACTGTATGTCTAGTTAGGGAGGCTGAGATTGAACTCAGAAGACCGTGTCTTCACCTTATTCCCCTTGAGCTAAGGACACCCAGTCCTCGCCCAATCACTCTGGTAAGTCTTCAAGGTAGACTCCCAAACCTTCACAGACTCCATTCACAGGCAATCTACAATGACTCTTGGATGCTCAGAACACGTCGCCTAACCGGCTGGAGGATTCACAGTCGTCAAGTGTAACAAGTCTTCAGATCTTGCGGACAGAAAGACTTCAGTGATGCCTAACACTCTTTGGCTCTGGGTGTTTTGGGCTTAGTCCTCGCAAGGATCTCTCTCTCAAATGCTTCGGAGGTGGGTTGCTCTCAAACGACAAAAGCCGTGCACTAACTCTAAGCAGCCACCAATTTATGTTGTAGGGGTTGGCTATTTGTAGCCAGGAGGCAACCCGACCTGATATGTCCGAAATGACCCTGTGTCACTAAGGAACCGACACATGTCCAACGGTCGAATATCAAACACACGCGACAGATTGGCTTGGGCTACAAGCAAAGCTGACGCATCCAGCTCTGGATAAGGTTTGCTCTCATTGTCTTCTCTCGAAGACATAGGATTTGGTTGAGCATCACTTCACTCACTCTGACTTTGTTCACTTGGACCCCACTTAATAGTACGGTGGTTCCTATGACTCAATAAATAAGAATGGAAACTACGACACAGCTATGTCTTCGCACTCCATAGTCTTCAAGTGAATAACTTCACACGTCATAATCCTCATCATGAATGTCTTTATGAACAACCATGGTCTTCAGTGTCTTCACACATTTTTAGGGGTCATCTCTGGTAGGTAAACCGAATAAATGAGGGACTACTACTTGTGTTATCTTGTAATTCTCACAAACACATTAGTCCCTCAACCACGTTTGTCGTCAATACTCCAAAACCAACTAGGAGTGGCACTAGATGCACTTACAATCTCCCCCTTTTTGGTGATCGATGACAAACTGGTTGAAGTTTTCAACTGGGATACAAGTATGTGAAAGTTCAATTTTGTGAGCATTGTCTTCATACATTAAAAGAGGCTCCCCTGAAGGTGTGCATATAAGTAGTTTGCTTTTGAATGCAAATGCACATGGCAGGTTTTGCTTTGTGGAGGCCATCTTCAAGGTGTGAAGACAATTCATCATGCATATATGAAAGTAATGAAGATAATGATATGCATAATGAAAACTGGACATCTGCAGAACGACTTCATGCAAAATTTATCATCGCATCACAAAGTGGCAGCAAGAGTAGCAGACAAGCATCAAGTTTAAGCGTTACAACTCAAAAGCCAAATAGTTTCAAAACGAGATCCGTACGAACTTAACAAAAATAAATAAATAAAGCAACCACCCATATGGACCCGTTTGAATACTAACAACTCATATGCTTCTCCCCCTTTTGTCAGTAATGACCAAAAACGTTTGAAGACATAGAGTATCTACTCGTTCCCAGCTGGAATAGAAGATGGATCAGTGTAACGCCCCGGATGTAACTTTCCATAATCGTAACTCCAACTCTTGCCATTTCCGGCTAGGTGATATGTTATTTCCTCCGTGGTTGGGTTTTTGTCTTTTGTTTTGCATTTTGTTCATGTCATGCATCTCATCTCATAGCATCATGCACATTGCATCGGCATTGTTTTCTTAAAAACTTGCATCCGCTCGTAGTTGCCGCTCCTCGCTTCTCTCGGTTGCGTTCGTTGACCATTCCGAGACCAACCGTGTTTTCGTTTCCCTCTTGTCAAACCACCTAACCTCTCTCAGACCCCCTCGCAAGCTTGTCCGAAACTTACCCGAAGCCGAACCGGTCTATCGTTACCGATGAGTCCGGATCATCCCCTAACATCTATAAAATATCTCCGTTTTATTATTTGGGATTCCCTACCTATTTATTCTCATCCGTCGGATTTTGATCGGATGATCCAAAACTTCTCCTCTATCTATAAATAGACAACCTAACCCTAGCCCCTAGCCTACCCTAACCCTTGTGCCGCCGCCACTCCTCTCCCTCGGGATCCATCCCGCAGCCACCTGGTCTCCCCTACCACCCAGTCCCGTCGATCCATCCATCCATCGATAACCACCAACTAGTGCAGCTCCCCACTGCTGATCTGAGCCATCAGATCCAGATCGAACGACCCCCGTTGTCCCAGTTCATCCCGCAGAGGCCCTCGATCCAGCAGCCCCGCGCAGCGCCGCAAGGCCCGAGCCCTCGTCCCCTCGTCCCGTGCCTCGATCCAAGATGGATCGGGAGCAGCTCTGCCCTTCACCAGCCGCCAGCGACCAGGATCCGCATGGTCGTACTCGTCGCCTCTCCTTCCATCCCCTCTTTCCTCCAGCTCTCTCCCCCTCACTTTTCTCTCTCTTTTGTCTCTGTCCCGTAGGAGTTCCCATCCATGGCGCCAGGAGAAGAGCGCCCCGACCACCTCGTCACCAGCTCGCCGGAGCAGAGCTCCTCCTCCATCGCCATTGCTCGTTCCTAGACGGATCCCGCCAGCAGGGCCCCGTCCCCACCTCTGGTGCCCCAAGTTCCGCCGCCGTTGTCGCTCTACTGCCATGGCGCCTCGACCTCCTCTGCTTCCCGCGTCGCCCAAGTCCCCCTGCCTCGCCGGACTTCGCTGCTGCCTTCCCGTCCAGTGTTGCCGCGCCCTGCTTTCTCTGCATCAAGGACGAGGCCAGCACCAAGTCCCGCTCGATCCCCTGCCTGCGTTGACTGCGCCCCGCTTGCATCGCGTATCCCAGCGCCTCCCCTTCGCCCGTTGACCACGACTCCAGCCAGCAGCATCTCCACTGACCGGGCCATGGCCCATGGTGAGAAACCCCCAGCCCCTCCTCTCGGTTGGCCCAACATGCAGCATATTTGGCCCGATGTATTTTTTTCCCTGCTGGGAATTTAGACATTATGCAGAAAATTGCATGTTTATCGATTGACCCCTTATCTTCATGCTTATCATATCTTACTAACCGTGCATCGGTTTAAAATGATGTAAACATGTAAAATGCTTAGTTTTTCCTGTACTTTCATAATCTGCTACTTTCATCTATGTTAAAAACGTTTAAAATGCTGTTTGTGTTTATTTGCTCAAATGCCATGCTAAAATGATTTATTTCATAACTAAATAACCGTAGCTCCGAATTTAATAAACTTTATATGTAAATGGGGTGAAAAAATGCATAGATTAACATGGTGCACTTTGTTTTACTGTTTAACAACATTAAAATATGGTTTAGGGCAGAACAGTACCAAATTCGAAATATGGACATGAGGATTTTCCGGAATTGTTGTTTGTTGTTTCCGACCTCATTTAAACTTGCCTAAATAGTTAGTTTACTTATGTTTCACCTCTTGCCATGTTTAACAACATTTAATATTGTTGTGTACCTAAACGAGATCAAACTAAATAATTGCTTGTGGTGTTTCGTCAATATGCAACTCGTTGCATATTGAGCTCCACTTAATTTGTAGTATTGTTTGTGCACTTTGCCATGCCATGCCTCATTAAACCGGACATGCATCATACTTGTTTGTGCATCATGCCATGTTTATGTGATGGTTGTTTACCATGTTGTTTGCTTCTTTCCGGTTGTGCTTCCTCTTAATAGTTCTCGTTTTGTTGCGACCGTGAGGTTTCGTTCGACTACGTTGGTTCATCTACTTCTTAGATTCGTTCTTCTTCCTTGCGGGATTTCAGGCAAGATGACCATTACCCTCAATATCACTTCTATATTTGCTTGCTAATTGCCTTGTTCTATCACTATGCTGCGCTACCTATCACTTGTTTACCATGCCTCCCATATTGCCATGTCAAGCCTCTAACCCACCTTCCTAGCAAACCGTTGTTTGGCTACGTTACCGCTTTTGCTTAGCCCCTCTTATAGCATTGTTAGTTGCAGGTGAAGTTGAAGATTGCTCCATGTTGGACCATGATTATGTTGGGATATCACCAATATCTCTTATTTTAATTAATGCATCTATATACTTGGTAAAGGGTGGAAGGCAGTCATGATGTCATGGTCTACATAGACGTAGTCATGATGTCCAAGATTCAGGCATGAAGTTTATATTAATAAGAAAAGAAATAAGAACAAGTCTATGAGGATGATATATCTACTACTTGCTTTACTTCAATGTTTTAAACTTTTGTTAGCTAGCAGCTCCTGAAAAGAAAAAGGAAAAGGTCTTTAGTTGAATTTATTTGAGTTTATTTGGAATTCTTCTTCTTCTAGTCTTACTACTACTGTCAACATTCAGTTTTGACCGTAAGGTTCGAATATTTATTCTGAACATGGTGCAAGACCGTAAGGTTCTGAGTATAATTAAGACCAGTAGATCATCATTTTCTTCTGAGTAATGACACAAGTTCTTACCTTCTTCGAGTAATTAAGGTGGGTGAGTTATCAGTATAGTAGTTTACACAGGATGATCCACTCCTTATGGTTGGAACAACAACAACATGAAGATACAGATCAACTACAGTAGTTTACCACAACAACACTAGAGTTACAGTAGTTTACTTGTTTGTTAGGACAAAAACATCTAAATTGAGCATCTACAATAGTCATTTTGGATTATCACAAGCTCAAGCTCAAGATAGACTAAATTTTACAGCTACGGCACTCAAAAGAAGCATTTTGGATTATCACAGCAAAAGAAGCATATTCATTTTAAACTTGTGTTTAACAATGACAAACTACTCCTAAGTGGGTCTTTGATCAAGAATCCTGACACGATGGGTTTATTTGGATTTATTTGAATTTATTCTCATTGAATTTAATCACCACAGTAGTTATTCACATGGTCCTAAAATTTATAAACCAGTCTGATCTGTACTTGAAACTAGAATTAGAAAACAAGATTAAAATTAGTGAACATATACTATCAAGTTATGTCAATGCTTGAAAATTTGTCCAAAATTCAAAGACTGGTCATTCCAAGTCAAAACTGTCTCAAATTTGTGATCTGTAACTTAAACTGAGAGCAGTACAAATTTTTGCTCTGATTCACTTTTAGTCTAAAAAAAGACATGGCACAAGTTGCTTGTAAGCAAGCCGTGCACTGGGTTGATGATTTGCTTGGCCATCTCATGGGGAAAGTATATACAGGGAAAAAAAATATGGGTCCTGCTACTGGAGTGATTGCATCAAGAGCAACTGGTCCAGATTTTGGAAAAATGTTTTGAAATGCTATACAACAGTCACAACTTAGAAATTATTTTATGCTTCAGTTGGCAATAGGTTTTCAATAGCCATTTTAGCACAGGTAGGGCCTCATATTCAGGTGTAAGTATTCTGTATGCATTAGAAACTGAATAAGGATACTGAAAATAGAACATTACAGAGAACATTTACACTGAAAATAGAACATTTACACTGAAATAGGACCCCCAAGAAACTGTATTCAGTGATCTTTCTAAACAAACTACAGAACATACATTGTATTCAAACTTGCTGCCATTTAAGCAAGTTTTTTTAAGAAAACTGATTGCGACCCCCAAAAAACTTGCTGCATTTCAATCAGACCAAATGTTCACTTAATTTTATGAGTTAACTGAATTTACGTTTAATTCAGTTAACCAAAAATACACTGAATTTTACTGTCAATTAAAATTCAGTGAGTACATGTCACAAGAAAAGTGGAGCCATATCAATCCAATCTTAGTGCTGCTGCTATGAACATAACTAAACCCATATGTCTATAATCCAATCTTGATGAATACTGTGAACCTAACAAGTTTTCCACCCAGCAACTAGATAGGATGGCCATGAATCCTCTCTCCCAGGAGCACCCCAATGCACACACTCCAGAAAATTCAAAAAATTCAGTAAACACACACTTCAGAAAATTCAATGACCGCAGAACATAGACTCCCAAAATTTTTCAGAGATCTTGTACTCAATTTTACAGTGAACTTGCTAAAGAAGCTCCCAACCTTGAAGATAGACTAAAATTTCAGTGATCTTGTACTGAAAAGAAGCATTTTGGAGTGGGGCCGAGAAGAGGGGGGAGCCGCACCTTGGCAAGTGGGGGGCGAGAGGACCCACGACGGCGAGGAGGCACACGCGGCAGCGGGAGGCAGCGACGCTTGCCGGACTCGGCGGCATACGCGGCCTCGATGGCCTGGAGATCCGCCTTGGCCTCGGTGTCTCGCTGACCCACATGGCGGCGCACGCTTGGAGAAGACTGGCTTCGTGGTCGACGGCGTCCAGCCAGCGAGGAGGTGATGGACAGTGCGAAGGGGCAGCTCTGGCTTGCCGTCCTCGGGGAAGGACACCGTCGGATAGCAGATCGAAAAAAACCAAGCTTCCTTCTCCTCGCCGTGATTTGCCATGGGGAACGATGAGAGGAACGAGGAGGGGAAGCAACGCGGCAGCAGCGTGGGGAGAGGGCGCTCTTGCGCGGGGAAGCTGTGCGGGGGAGCAGAGGAAGGGCGCGGCCGCGCGGGGGAGCTGAGCAAGGAGCTCCGGCGAGGAGGACAACGATCAGGGGAGCTCTGTTCTAGCGCGGGGAGCTTCATGTTTGTCGGAGGAAAGGGAAGGTTTTTTTTGCAAAATGTCCGCGGGGACAACTTTTCCTGGACGAGGGAGTGTGTGATAAGCCATTGAGGCAATCTTCTAGAGAAAGGAATGAATGACGATGACAACCACACCCCGGCTGTAGTTATAGGGACAGCCATTCAGCCGGCATGACGGTGAAAGTAAACAGTAACGGTGGCTAACGATACAGAAAAAGATCTACAGCTCGCGACGAAGCGTTAGCGAGGAGTGATCCTGATTGTTGATTGCGGCGAAGGTTTTTCTGAACATCTATAGTTAACTGAAACATGTCGATGCCTGACATTGCCCCCTTCTTAAGTTACGACGAGTCCTCACATCGTAGTTGATGCCGTTCGCCATGCTTGCGTGGTTGTTTTGAAGAACTTTGGGAATGAATACTTGATAAAGTCTGCATCTTCCTACGTAGCTTCTTCATCTGCCATGTTTTGCCACTGAATCAACCACTGTACCACTGGTAAGTTGTTGCGTGGTATCTGCCTGACTTGGAGAACTGCTGCTGGTCCCATCTTTATTGTGCGGTCACTGTTAACCATTGGAAGCATTGGGCTAGGAATTGCCTTGCTACCGATGTGCTTTTTAAGTTGACTGACATGAAAGACTGGATGAATTTGTATATCCTGAGGAAATTGGAGCTTGTATGTTGAGTTTCCCACCTTTTGAATGATGAGGAATGGACCATAATATTTGTTCTAAGGTTTAAGTGCACCTTTGAAGCTAAAAGCAGGCAATCGGTATGGGGCCATTTTCAAATAGACCATATCTCCTACCGAAAAAGTTCTCTCCACTTCTTTTAGGTCTGCATACCTCTTCATCCTGTTTTGAGCTTTGCATAAATTATCCTTCAAGTGCTCCAACATCTATTGCTTGGAAGACAGAAAATCTTGTGCTTTCACATCATCAGGGTCAGGTATTGCTAGTTCTGAAATCAAGGGTGGTGGAAAACCATACAATGCTTGAAATGGAGATATTTTCAGAGCAGTGTGATATGTAGAGTTGTATTCAGCTAATGACAGCCAGGATAGCCACTTCTGGGGTTGATCAGTAGTCATGCATCTTAGATATGTTTCTAGACACTGATTAACCCTCTTTGTTTGACCATCGGTTTGAGGGTGGTATGATGTACTGTACCTCAGTTCCACTTTTAAAGCAGCAAATATGTCCTTCCACAATTTGCTGGTGAAAATCCTATCCCTGTCAGATCAGCTTGGGGGGCCATGCAACCTAATGATGTTGTCCACAAAAGCTTGAGCCACAGACAAAACTGAGTAGGGGTGAGATAGTGGAATGAAATGACTGTATTTGGTAAATCTGTCTACTACCACCATAATCACATCCTTGCCATTGGACTTGGGTAACCCTTCCACCAAGTCCATTGTGATATGTTGTCATGCCATGTCTGCCATAGGTAAAGAATCAAGCAATCCAGGTTGCAAACAAGTTTCATGCTTTGCTCTCTGACATACAGGGCAAGCAACAATGAAATTCTCTACATCACCCTTTAGGCCCTGCCAATAAAAATGCTTTTGACTCTGTGGTATGTAGCTCTCCTTCTCGAGTGTCCTCCCATATGAGAATTGTGAAGTGCTAATATTAACTTGTTCCTGAGTTCAACTGATTTTCCCACTAACAACCTTCCCTTGTATTTGATTACACTAGCATGTAGTGTATAGTCTGAGTTAGTGCTCTGTTTCTGCACTAACAACTGCTCTACCAATGTTTTGGTTTGCTGGTCCTGTTGATAGCTTGTTATTAATTCCTCAGCCCATGTAGGAGTAACAACAGATATAGCAAAACATTTTGGAACAATCCTTGATAGAGCATCAACCACTCTATTTTCTACTCCTTTTTTATATTGGATTGCAAAGTTGAATTCCAGGAGCTTCATCGGCAACTTATGCTGCACTCCTTCAGTTATCTTCTGATCTATGATGAACTTTAAGGACTGTTGGTCAGTTTTGATCACCACTTCCTTGCCTAACAAGTAGTGCCTCCATCTCTTGAGTGCTTCCAGGATAGCTAGTGCTTCTTTCTCATAAGTGGAAAGGGCAGCATTTCTAGGACAGAGAGCTGAGCTATAATATGAGATTGGTCTGCCATCTTACATTAACACAGCTCCAATTCCTTTCCCAGAAGCATCAGTTTCCAACACAAAAGGTTTACTAAAATTTGGTAGTGCCAGTACTGGTGCTGTAGTTAGTGCCCGTTACAATTGAGAGAAAGCTTGATCATGAACTTGTATCCACTGGAATTGCCCTTTTTCAGCAAATCATGGAGTGGACAGCATATAAGACCATAACCTTTGATGAACCTCCTAAAATACCCAGCAAGGCCCAAGAAACTTCTCAACTTAGTGACTGTATCAGGAGTAGGCCATTCAACAATAGCAGCAATTTTCTGGGGGTCAGTTGCAACTCCTTGTTCAGAGATCACATGCTCTAGATATTCCACTTGCTGGACTGCAAAAACACACTTTGACATCTTGGCAAAGAGTTTGTTGTCTCTTAATACATCCATGATAATCTTGATATGTTCCAACTGCTCCTTGAGATTTCTGCTGTAAATTAGAATATCATCAAAGAAAACTAACACAAATTTCCTCAGATAAGGCCCAAAGATAGTGTTCATTAGTTCCTGAAAAGTTCCAGGAGCATTAGAAAGCCCAAAAGGCATAACTAAGTACTCAAAATGGCCCAAAAAGGTTCTAAAAGCAGTTTTGTATGTATGTCCTCTGGATGCATCCTAATTTGGTGATAACCAGATTTTAAATCCAGCTTTGAAAAATACTTAGCTCCATGTAGCTCATCCAACAAATCTTCTATGAATGGTATAGGAAATTTGTTCTTGACTGTCAATGAGTTCAATTTCCCAAAATTAGTACACAGTCTCATGGAGATGTCTTTCTTTTTAACTAACAGCACTGGAGCAGCATATGGACTTTGGCTGTCTCTTATAAGATGAGCTGCTAGCAATTTCTTGATTTGTTCTTCCATTTCCTTCTTCTGGTGTTGGGGCACTCCGTAAGGTCTCATATGAGGAGGGTTGGCTCCAGGCGCAAGTGGAATTTTCTGGTCCAAGGCTCTATGAGGAGGGAGTTTTGTAGGTTCCTTAAACAAATCAGCATACTCCATCACCAACTTCTGAATCTGAGGAGGTGTTTTAGTTCCTTCAGGTGCTTCCATCAAGATATTGTGCACTTGCAGTAAGAAAACTTATGCTCCTTTGCCCATCTGCTTTTGCACTGTCTCCACTAGAACTTCTTTAGTTGTTTCAGGGTTTGTATAAATGGCCATGGTCGTTTTTTGGCCTTGCTGTGTAAAGCTGAAACTCTGCTTTGTAATATCAAAGGAAACTGGGTTCACAACAGTAAACCAGTCATATCCCAATATGACATCATGGCTGGGCAAATCCAATGTTCTAAAAAATTATGAGATAATTTGAGTTTTGCTTCCTGAAACTCACAATTGGGTATCACAGCAGTAGACAACAATTTCCCTTCTCTAGCTACTGCAATAGCTCTTGGTTTTACTGGAATTACGTTGTAATTTGATTTAGCTGCAAACTGTGTATTAATGAAAGAGGTAGTATTGCCAGAGTCCAGTAGAGCAATTGCTCTTTTCCTATTGATGTGTATCCATTGAAACAATAGCGTGCTATAGCGTCGCTAATAGCGCGCTATAGCGTCGCTAATAGCACGCTATAGCATATTGAGAATTGCCTCACTAAATATATTGGTGTACAATGTCTCGCTAATAGCATGCTATAGCGCGATATAGCACGCTAATAGCATATTTTGAGGTTGCCACTATTTTGATGTAGCGCACTATTTTTTTCATTGTGTGTATCACATTGGTTTGGGTGGGAACTGCCAACCTTTGCCCCATAGCTTGAGCTGAAATGAACATGACTTGTTCTTCTCGTTCAACTGCCTCCACTTGTTCCTGCTAAACTGCATCTTCAATTTCCTCTGGTTGTTGTTCCTCACTTTCTTGTTGTAGCATGTGGACATTGGGAATTAGCTTACATTTGTGGCCATGCATCCATTTATCTCCACATCTCCAACATTCCCCCACTTTTCTTATTTTCTATGAGTTGTTAATAGGGACTTCAACTTGTCTCATTGGCAATTGCTGTCGAAGTACAGGAGTACTCTACTTTGCCTGAGCAGACCAATTTGGTTTCTGATAGAAGTTGTTAAAGGTTGTCCCTGTTTTATTTGGTGCTGCTGCTATGTGAGGATGACATGGCTCTATGTCCTTAGCCAAATAGTAAGCATCTGTTAGAGTTTGTGGGCGAAGGGGTCTTAATTCGTACTTGATACCTTCTCTCAACCCATTAACATAACATCCAACGAACCATAGCTCCCCTAAGTCAGGGTTTTCCTCCTGGACATCTGCCATTAGATCCTCAAACACTTTGGTGTATTCAGACATTGTATTGTGCAGCTGCTTGACAGAATTGAATTTTTCAGTCAAGTCATAGGAGCCCTTGTCAGAAAATCTTTTTACCACTTCAGCTCCAAACTGTTTCCAAGTCAATTGTTTCTTAAGCAATCCAGATCTTCTCAACCATACATCTGCTTCATCTATAACATACAATTGAGCCAGGGAAATCTTGTACTCCTCTGGAGCTGCCACCACCCTACAGGATCGTCACCAGAAAACTTGGGAAAATAAAGTTTAGGACCTTTTGTTAGTGCTATCATGAACTGTGCTTGCATGTCTTGCTCATAGGTTCTGCAATAGCCTTGCCAAAGTTGCCTATCTTTGTAACTCTGATAGTATTGATTGAAAGCTGGTGTATGCACATGATCTCTAGAAGTGATTGGAGTTTCCACATTGGGTATTGCTTCTATTCTGATGGGATATGCATACCCTGGATGTGCTTGGACTCTGTTTGTCTTGATAGGAGGTAAATGCTCCAGTTGCTCTTCTATTTTCTTTGTTTTTTCTTTCTCTAATTCTAGCTGTTTTCTCAATTGCTCTGTTCTGCCCACTTGGTCATGTAAGTCCTCCTGCTATAATGTTGGGGATTTAGGAACCTGATTAGAGCTAGATGGTTTATCATCCTGAGGATTAGGAGATGTAGCTTTCACCAGAGTCTGCAGAACTGAACTCATTGCAGATAATTGTTTGCTGAGGTCCAGTAGTACCTGCTCCACATTACCCACATGATTTGATATTTCACCTTGCTTATTACCCATAGACAACATCTCCTCTTGTAACTTGTTCATCTCCGAGCGCATCTGTGCACTATCTTGTTCCAAGCTACCAAAATCATCCGGAAGGCCAAGCACCTCTTGAAAATCAGCTTCATCAATAGCCTTAGTATGACGCGTCGCCTTGATCAGAGATTCAGGTTAGGAATTTTACCACTGGATCTCCCATCAACCCTGCCCTTACCTCTAACCCTGCCGCCGACACGATCCACGCCTCCATAGCACATAGATCTGCGCTCGAACTCAAGATTTTACCGATCAAGCAGTGTGCTCGAACAACCGATTCTGCTCGACAGATCTATGCTCGAATTTCACCGCCACCTACCACCTCAACCACGTCGCCACGCCACCCACAGGACACAACCGCCAGATGCGAAGAAGGGTGGGACAAAGGGGTGGGAATTCCAGATCTGAGGAATTGAAAGTGCTAGTTATCGACTAGAGGGGGGGGGGGAGAATAGGCGATTTTTATGAAAGTCTTCAAAACACGATGGCGTTGAAGACAAACAAGTAAACTAAACCTATATAGTAAGCAGCGGAATGAAAACTACACTAGGCAAGCATTAGTCAAGCATACAATGCAGTGAAAGCACAAAGACTAACTACAACTAGGTAGACATGATCAGAATGGAAGATAGTACGAAGCCAAACATATATAAGTCTTCACACAATGAAGTCAAATGAATCAGGCAGGCAAGCAATGACTTCACAAAGACAAACTAAAAAGTAAGGAGAGTAGGGGATAAAACCAGTTGCTTGGCGAAGACAAGAATTTGGTAGACCAGTTCCAATTGCTGTGACAACTGTACATCTAGTTAGGGTGGCTGAGATTGAACTCAGAAGACCGTGTCTTCACCTTATTCCCCTTGAGCTAAGGACACCCAGTCCTCGCCCAATCACTCTGATAAGTCTTCAAGGTAGACTCCCAAACCTTCACAGACTCCATTCACAAGCAATCCACAATGACTCTTGGATGCTCAGAACATGTCGCCTAACCGGCTGGAGGATTCACAGTCGTCAAGTGTAACAAGTCTTCAGATCTTGCGGACATAAAGACTTCAGTGATGCCTATCACTCTTTGGCTCTGGGATTTTTGGGCTTAGTCCTCGCAAGGATCTCTCTCTCAAATGCTTCGGAGGTGGGTTGCTCTCAAACGACAAAAGTCGTGCACTAACTCTTAAGCAGCCACCAATTTATGGTGTAGGGGGTGGGCTATTTATAGCCACAAGGCAACCCGACCTGATATGTCCGAAATGACCCTGTGTCACTAAGGAACCGACACATGTCCAACGGTCAGATTTTAAACACACACGGCAGCTTGGCTTGGGCTACAAGCAAAGCTGACGCATCCAGCTCTGGATAAGGTTTGCTCTCATTGTCTTCTCTCGAAGACATAGGATTTGGTGGAGCATCACTTCACTCACTCTGACTTTGTTCACTTGGACCCCACTTAATAGTACGGTGGTTCCTATGACTCAATAAATAAGAATGGAAACTACGTCACAGCAATGTCTTCGCACTCCATAGTCTTCAAGTGAATATCTTCACACGTCATAATCCTCATCGTGAATGTCTTTATGAACAACCATTGTCTTCAATGTCTTCACACATTTTTAGGGGTCATCTCTGGTAGGTAAACCGAATAAATGAGGGACTACTACTTGTGTTATCTTGCAATTCTCACAAACATATTAGTCCCTCAACCACGTTTGTCTTCAATACTCCAAAACCAACTAGGAGTGGCACTAGATGCACTTACAATCTCCCCCTTTTTGGTGATCGATGACAAACTGGTTGAAGTTTTCAACGGGGATACAAGTATGTGAAAGTTCAATTTTGTGAGCATTGTCTTCATACATTAAAAGAGGCTCCCCTGAAGGTATGCATATAAGTAGTTTGCTTTTGAATGCAAATGCACATGGCAGGTTTTGCTTCGTGGAGGCCATCTTCAAGGTGTGAAGACAATTCATCATGCATATATGAAAGTAATAAAGATAATGATATGCATAATGAAAACTGGACGTCTGCAGAACGACTTCATGCAGAATTTATCATCGCATCACAAAGTGGCAGCAAGAGTAGCAGACAAGCATCAAGTTTAAGCATTACAACTCAAAAGCCAAATAGTTTCAAAACGAGATCCGTAAGAACTTAGCAAAAATAAATAAATGAAGCAACCACCCATATGGACCCGTTTGAAGACTATCAACTCATATGCTTCTCCCCCTTTTGTCAGTAATGACCAAAAACGTTTGAAGACATAGAGTATCTACTCGTTCCCAGCTGGAGTAGAAGATGGATCAGTGTAATGCCCCGGATGTAACTTTCCATAATCGTAACTCTAACTCTTGCCATTTCCGGCTAGGTGATATGTTATTTCCTCCGTGGTTGGGTTTTTGTCTTTTGTTTTGCATTTTGTTCATGTCATGCATCTCATCTCATAGCATCATGCGCATTGCATCGGCATTGTTTTCTTAAAAACTTGCATCCGCTCGTAGTTGCCGCTCCTCGCTTCTCTCCGTTGCGTTCGTTGACCATTCCGAGACCAACCGTGTTTTCGTTTCCCTCTTGTCAAACCACCTAACCTCTCTCAGACCCCCTCGCAAGCTTGTCCGAAACTTACCCGAAGCCGAACCGGTCTGTCGTTACCGATGAGTCTGGATCATCCCCTAACATCTATAAAATATCTCCGTTTTATTACTTGGGATTCCTACCTATTTATTCTCATCCGTCGGATTTCGATCGGATGATCCAAAACTTCTCCTCTATCTATAAATAGACAACCTAACCCTAGCCCCTAGCCTACCCTAACCCTTGTGCCGCCACCACTCCTCTCCCTTGGGATCCATCTCGCAGCCACCTGGTCTCCACTACCACCGAGTCCCGTCGATATATCCATACATCGATCCCCACCAACTAGTGCAGCTCCCCACTGTTGATCTGAGCCGTCAGATCCAGATCGAACGACCCCCATTGTCCCAGTTCATCCCGTAGAGGCCCTCGATCCAGCAGCCCCGCGCAGCGCCGCAAGGCCCGAGCCCTCGTCCCCTCGTCCCGTGCCTCGATCCAAGATGGATCGGGAGCAGCTCTGCCCTTCACCAGCCGCCGGTGACCAGGATCTGCATGGTCGTACTCGTCGCCTCTCCTTCCATCCCCTCTTTCCTCCAGCCGTCTGGAACACCTCAGCGTAATGGTGTGTCCGAATGTCGTAATCACACTCTATTGGATATGGTGTGATCTATGATGTCTCTTACCAATTTACCTCTATCATTTTGGGGATATGCTCTAGAGACAACTATATTCACTTTAAATAGGGCTCCGTCTAAATCCGTAGAGACGACACCGTATGAATTATGGTTTGGGAAGAAACCTAAGCTATCGTTTCTAAAAGTTTGTGGATGCGATGCTTATGTCAAGAAACTTCAACCTGAAAAGCTCGAACCCAAGTCGGAAAAATGCGTCTTCATAGGATACCCTAAGGAAACCATTGGGTATACCTTCTACCTTAGATCCGAAGGCAAGATCTTTGTTGCCAAGAACGGATCCTTTCTAGAAAAAGAGTTTCTCTCGAAAGGAGTAAGTGTGAGGAAAGTAGAACTCGATGAAGTACTACCTCTTGAACCGGAAAGTAGTGCAGCTCAGAAAAATGTTCCTGTGGTGCCTACACCAACTGGAGAGGAAATTAATGATGATGATCAAGGTACTTCGGATCAAGTTGCTACTGAACTTCATAGGTCCACAAGGACACGTTCCACACCAGAGTGGTATGGCAACCCTGTCCTGGAAATCATGTTGTTAGACACGGCGAACCTTCGAACTATGAAGAAGCGATGGCGGGCCCAGATTCCAACAAATGGCTTTAAGCCATGCAATCCGAGATAGAATCCATGTATGAAAACAAAGTATGGACTTTGACAGACTTGCCTGATGATCAGCGAGCGATAGAAAACAAATGGATCTTTAAGAAGAAGACGAACGCGGATGGCAATGTTACCATCTATAAAGCTCGACTTGTCACTAAGGGTTATCGGAAAGTTCAAGGGGTTGACTACGATGAGACTTTCTCTCCTGTAGCAAAGCTGAAGTCCGTCCGAATCATGTTAGCAATTGCCGCATACTATGATTATGAGATATGACAGATGGACGTCAAAACGGCATTCCTTAACGGCTATCTTAAGGAAGAACTGTATATATATGATGTAGCCGGAGGGTTTTGCCGATCCTAAGAATGCTAACAAGGTATGCAAGCTCCAGCGATCCATTTATGGGCTGGTGCAAGCATCTCGGAGTTGGAACATTCGCTTTGATGAGATGATCAAAACGTTTGGGTTTATGCAGACTTATGGAGAAGCCTGTGTTTACAAGAAAGTGAGTGGGAGCTCTGTAGCATTTCTCATATTATATGTAGATGACATACTTTTGATGGAAAATAATATAGAAGTTTTGGACAGCATTAAGGCCTACTTGAATAAGTGTTTTTCAATGAAGGACCTTGGAGAAGCTGCTTACATATTAGGCATAAAGATCTATAGGGATAGATCGAGATGCCTCATAGGTCTTTCACAAAGCACATACCTTGATAAGATATTGAAGAAGTTCAAAATGGATCAGTCCAAGAAAGGGTTCTTGCCTGTATTGCAAGGTGTGAGATTGAGCTCGGCTCAATGCCCGACCACGACAAAAGATAAAGAAGAGATGAGTGTCATCCCCTATGCCTCAGCCATAGGATCTATTATGTATGCCGTGCTGTGTACCAGACCTGATGTAAACCTTGCTGTAAGTTTGGTAGGAAGGTACCAAAGTAATCCCGGCAAGGAACACTGGACAATGGTCAAGAATATCCTGAAGTACCTGGAAAGGACAAAGGACATGTTTCTTGTTTATGGAGGTGACGAAGAGCTCGTCGTAAAGGGTTACGTCGATGCTAGCTTCGACACAGATCTGGATGACTGTAAGTCACAAACCGGATACGTGTATATGTTGAATCGTGGAGCAGTAAGCTGGTGCAGTTGCAAGCAGAGCATCATGGCGGGATCTACATGTGAAGCAGAGTACATGGCAGCCTCGGAGGCAGCACATGAAGCAATATGGATGAAGGGGTTCATCACCGACCTAGGAGTCATACCCAATGCATCGGGGCCAATCACTCTCTTCTGTGACAACACTGGAGCTATTGCCCTTGCCAAGGAGCCCAGGTTTCACAAGAAGACGAGGCACATCAAGCGTCATTTCAACTCCATCCGTGAAAATGTTCAAGATGGAGACATAGATATTTGCAAAGTACACACGGATCTGAATGTCGCAGATCCGTTGACTAAACCTCTTCCGCGAGCAAAACATGATCAACACCAGAACTCTATGGGTGTTCGATTCATCACAATGTAACTAGATTATTGACTCTAGTGCAAGTGGGAGACTGTTGGAAATATGCCCTAGAGGCAATAATAAAAGGATTATTATTATATTTCCTTGTTCATGATAATTGTCTTTTATTCATGCTATAATTGTATTATCTGGAAATCGTAATACACGCGTGAATACTTAGACCACAACATGTCCCTAGTAAGCCTCTAGTTGACTAGCTCGTTGATCAACAGATAGTCATGGTTTCCTGACTATGACATTGGATGTCATTGATAACGGGATCACATCACTAGGAGAATGATGTGATGGACAAGACCCAATCCTAAGCATAGCACAAAGATCGTATAGTTCGTTTGCTAGAGCTTTTCCAATGTCAAGTATTTTTTCCTTAGACCATGAGATTGTGTAACTCCCGGATACCGTAGGAGTGCTTTGGATGTACCAAACGTCACAATGTAAATGGGTGACTATAAAGGTGCACTCTAGGTATCTCCGAAAGTGTCTGTTGGGTTGACACGGATCGTGACTGGGATTTGTCACTCCGTATGACGGAGAGGTATCTCTGGGCCCACTCGGTAATGCAACATCATAATGAGCTCAAAGTGACCAAGTGTCTGGTCACGGGATCATGCATTACGGTACGAGTAAAGTGACTTGCCGGTAACGAGATTGAACGAGGTATTGGGATACCGACGATCGAATCTCGGGCAAGTAACGTACCGATTGACAAAGGGAATTGTATACGGGGTTGCTTGAATCCTCGACATTGTGGTTCATCCGATGAGATCACCGAGGAGTATGTGGGAGCCAACATGGGTATCCAGATCCCGCTGTTGGTTATTGACCGGAGAGCCGTCTCGGTCATGTCTACATGTCTCCCAAACCCGTAGGGTCTACACACTTAAGGTTCGGTGATGCTAGGGTTGTGTGAATATGAGTATGCAGCAAACCGAAAGTTGTTCAGAGTCCCGGATGAGATCTCGGACGTCACGAGGAGTTCCGAAATGGTCCGGAGGTAAAGAATTATATATGGGAAGTCGAGTTTCGGCCATCGGGATAGTTTCGGGGGTAACCGGTATTTTACCGGGACCACCGAAAGGGTCCCGGGGGACCACTGGGTGGGGCCACCCATCCCGGAGGGCCCCATGGGCTAAAGTGGGAGGGGAACCAGCCCCTAGTGGGCTGGTGCCCCCCTGGGCCCCCCTCTGCGCCTAGGGTTGGGAACCCTAGGGGAGGGGGCGCCTCCACTTGCCTTGGGGGGCACTCCACCCCCCTGGCCGCCGCCCCCCTTAGGAGATCCCATCTCCAGGGACGGCGCCCCCTAGGGTCCCTATATAAAGAGGGGGTGGGAGGGCAGCCGCACCCAACACCTGGCGCCTCCCTACCCCCATTGCTACACCTCCTCCTCCCATAGTCGCTTGGCGAAGCCCTGCCGGAACCCTGCTGCATCCACCACCACGCCGTTGTGCTGCTGGATCTTCATCAACCTCTCCTTCCCCCTTGCTGGATCAAGGAGGAGGAGACGTCACGCTGACCGTACGTGTGTTGAACGCGGAGGTGCCGTCCGTTCGGCGCTAGGATCTCCGGTGATTTGGATCACGACGAGTACGACTCCCTCAACCCCGTTCTCTTGAATGCTTCCGCTCGCGATCTACAAGGGTATGTAGATGCACTCCTCTCTCTCGTTGCTAGCTGAACTCATAGATTGATCTTGGTGAACGTAGGAAATTTTTTATTTTATGCAACGTTCCCCAACAGTGGCATCATGAGCTAGGTCTATGCGTAGTTCTCTATTGCACGAGTAGAACACAAATCTGTTGTGGGCGTAGATGTTGTCAACTTTCTAGACACTACTAGTCTTATTTTGCTTCAGCGGTATTGTGGGATGAAGCGGCCCGGACCGACCTTACACGTACGCTTACGTGAGATAGGTTCCACTGACTGACATGCACTAGTTGCATAAGGTGGCTAGCAGGTGTCTGTCTCTCCCACTTTAGTTGGAGCGGATTCAATGAAAGGGGTCCTTATGAAGGGTAAATAGAAGTTGACAAATCACGTTGTGGTTATTCGTAGGTAAGAAAACGTTCTTGCTAGAACCATATTGCAGCCACGTAAAAGATGCAACAACAATTACAGGACGTCTAACATGTTTTTGCAGCAATTGCTTTGTGATGTGATATGGCCAAAAGTTGTGATGAATGATGAATGATATATTGTGATGTATGAGATCATGTTCTTGTAATAGGAATCACGACTTGCATGTTGATGAGTATGACAACCGGCAGGAGCCATAGGAGTTGTCTTAATTATTGTATGACCTGCGTGTCAATGATTTAACGCCATGTAATTGCTTTAGTTTATTGCTAAACCGTTAGCCATAGTAGTAGAAGTAATAGTTGGCGAGCAACTTCATGGAGACACGATGATGGAGATCATGATGATGGAGATCATGGTGTCATGCCGGTGACGAAGATGATCATGGAGCCCCGAAGATGGAGATCAAAGGAGCTATATGATATTGGCCATATCATGTCACTACTATATAATTGCATGTGATGTTTATTATGTTTATGCATCTTGTTTACTTAGAACGACGGTAGTAAATAAGATGATCCCTTATAATAATTTCAAGAAAGTGTTCCCCCTAACTGTGCGCCGTTGCTAAAGTTCATCGTTTCGAAGCACCATGTGATGATCGGGTGTGATAGATCCTTACGTTCACATACAACAGGTGTACGACAGTTTTACACATGCAAAAACACTTAGGGTTAACTTGACGAGCCTAGCATGTACAAACATGGCCTCGGAACACAAAGACCGAAAGGTCAAACATGAGTCGTATGGAAGATACGATCAACATGGAGATGTTCACCGATGATGACTAGTCCGTCTCACTTGATGATCGGACACGGCCTAGTCGACTCGGATCATGTAACACTTAGATGACTAGAGGGATGTCAAATCTGAGTGGGAGTTCATTAAATAATTTGATTAGATGAACTTAATTATCATGAACTTAGTCTAGAATCTTTGCAAAATATATCTTGTAGATCAAATGGCCAACGCTCATGTCAACATGAACTTCAACGCGTTCCTAGAGAAAACCAAGCTGAAAGATGATGGCAGCAACTATTTGGACTGGGTCCGGAACCTGAGGATCATCCTCATAGCTGCTAAGAAAGAATATGTCTTAGAAGGACCGCTAGGTGAAGCACCCATCCCAGAGAACCAAGACGTTATGAACGCTTGGCAGTCACGTGATGATGATTACTCCCTCGTTCAGTGCGGCATGCTTTACAGCTTAGAACCGGTGCTCCAAAAGCGTTTTGAGCAACACGGAGCATATGAGATGTTTGAGGAGCTCAAAATGGTTTTCCAAGCTCATGCCTGGGTCGAGAGATATGAAGTCTCCGACAAGTTCTATAGCTGTAAGATGGAGGAAAATAGTTCTGTCAGTGAGCACATACTCAAAATGTCTGGGTTGCACAACCGCCTGTCCCAGCTAGACATTAACCTCCCGGAAGAGGCGGTCATTGACAGAATCCTTCAGTCGCTCCCACCAAGCTACAAGAGCTTTGTGATGAACTACAATATGCAGGGGATGGTGAAAACTATTCCTGAAGTATTTTCAATGCTGAAGTCGGCAGAGGTAGAAATCAAGAAAGAACATCAAGTGTTGATGGTCAATAAAACCACCAAGTTCAAGAAGGGCAAGGGTAAGAAGAACTTCAAGAAGGACGGCAAAGATGTTG
Organism: Triticum aestivum; assembly: GCF_018294505.1. Classification (NCBI taxonomy): domain Eukaryota; kingdom Viridiplantae; phylum Streptophyta; class Magnoliopsida; order Poales; family Poaceae; genus Triticum; species Triticum aestivum. Next base: position 88,476,213 of record NC_057810.1, read on the forward strand.
CCGCGCCCGGTAAGCCAGTTACCGGGAAGAAGTCAAAGAATGGACCCAAGCCTGAAACTGAGTGCTTTTATTGCAAAGGGAAGGGTCACTTGAAGCGGAACTGCCCCAAATACTTAGCGGACAAGAAGGCCGGCAACACTAAAGGTATTTTGATATACATGTAATTGATGTGTACCTTACCAGTACCAGTAGTAACTCCTGGGTATTTGATACCGGTGCCGTTGCTCATATTTGTAACTCACAGCAGGAGCTGCGGAATAAGCGGAGACTGGCGAAGGACGAGGTGACGATGCGCATCGGGAATGGTTCCAAGATTGATGTGATCGCTGTCGGCACGCTACCTCTACATTTACCTACGGGATTAGTTTTAAACCTCAATAATTGTTATTTAGTGCCAAGTTTGAGCATGAGCATTGTATCTGGATCTCGTTTAATGCAAGATGGCTACTCATTTAAATCCGAGAATAATGGTTGTTCTATTTATATGAGAGATATGTTTTATGGTCATGCCCCGATGGTCAATGGTTTATTTTTGATGAATCCCGAACGTAATGTTACACATATTCATAGTGTGAATACCAAAAGATGTAAAGTTGATAACGATAGTCCCACATACTTGTGGCACTGCCGCCTTGGTCACATTGGTGTCAAGCGTATGAAGAAGCTCCATGCTGATGGACTTTTAGAGTCTCTCGATTATGAATCATTTGACACATGCGAACCTTGCCTCATGGGCAAAATGACCAAGACTCCGTTCTCCGAAACAATGGAGCGAGCAACCAACTTATTGGAAATCATACATACTGTTGTGTGTGGTCCAATGAGCGTTGAGGCTCGCGGAGGATATCGTTATGTTCTCACTCTCACTGATGACTTAAGTAGATATGGGTATGTCTACTTGATCAAACACAAGTCTGAGACCTTTGAAAAGTTCAAGGAATTTTAGAATGAAGTAGAGAATCAACATGATCGAAAAATAAAGTTCTTACGATCAGATCGTGGAGGAGAATATTTAAGTCACGAATTTGGTACGCACTTAAGAAAATGTGGAATCGTTTAACAACTCACGCCGCCTGGAACACCTTAGCGTAATGGTGTGTCCGAACGTCATAATCGCACTCTATTGGATATGGTGTGATCTATTATGTCTCTTACCGATTTACCGCTATCATTTTGGGGATACGCTCTAGAGACGGCTATATTCACTTTAAGTAGGGCTCCGTCTAAATCGATTGAGACGACACCGTATGAATTATGGTTTGGGAAGAAACCTAAGCTATCATTTCTAAAAGTTTGGGGATGCGATGCTTATGTCAAGAAACTTCAACCTGAAAAGCTCGAACCCAAGTCGGAAAAATGCGTCTTCATAGGATACCCTAAGGAAACCATTGGGTATACCTTATACCTTAGATCCGAAGGCAAGATCTTTGTTGCCAAGAACGGATCTTTCTGGAAAAAGAGTTTCTCTCGAAAGGAGTAAGTGGGAGAAAAGTAGAACTCGATGAAGTACTACTTCTTGAACTGGAAAGTAGTGCAGCTCAGGAAAATGTTCCTGTGGTGCCTACACCGACTGGAGAGGAAATTAATGATGATGATCGAGGTACTTCGGATCAAGTTGCTACTGAACTTCATAGGTCCACAAGGACACATTCCACACCAGAGTGGTATGGCAACCCTGTCCTGGAAATCATGTTGTTAGACAACGGTGAACCTTTGAACTATGAAGAAGCAATGGCGGGCCCAGATTCCAACAAATGGCTTGAAGCCATGCAATCCGAGATAGAATCCATGTATGAAAACAAAGTATGGACTTTGACAGACTTGCCTGAGGATCAGCGAGCGATAGAAAACAAATGGATCTTTAAGAAGAAGATGGACGCGGATGGCAATGTTACCATCTATAAAGCTCGACTTGTCGCTAAGTGTTATCGGCAAGTTCAAGGAGTTGACTATGATGAGACTTTCTCTCCCGTAGCGAAGCTGAAGTCCATCCGAATCATGTTAGCAATTGCCGCATACTATGATTATGAGATATGACAGATGGACGTCAAAACGGCATTCCTTAACAGCTATCTTAAGGAAGAACTGTATATGATGCAGCCAGAGGGTTTTGTCGATCCTAAGAATGCTAACAAGGTATCCATGCTCCAGCGATCCATTTATGGGCTGGTGCAAGCATCTCAGAGTTGGAACATTCACTTTGATGAGATGATCAAAGCGTTTGGGTTTATGCAGACTTATGGAGAAGCCTGTGTTTACAAGAAAGTGAGTGGGAGCTCTGTAGCATTTCTCATATTATATGTAGATGACATACTTTTGATGGGAAATAATATAGAACTTTTGGACAGCATTAAGGCCTACTTGAATAAGTGTTTTTTAATGAAGGACCTTGGAGAAGCTGCTTACATATTAGGCATTAAGATCTATAGGGATAGATCGAGACGCCTCATAGGTCTTTCACAAAGCACATACCTTGATAAGATATTGTCAGGATCCCGATCCTAAGCCACACCGATCTAGCACGTAACACCTCATATCACTTTGCGGCCTCACACATGGTATTCCCACGGGTGTCGCCTTACCAGGCCCGGGACCGTTTGCGCCTTTTGGTCACGTATATGATAGTGTCACTAGCATCCATATGACAAAGAACCCGGGATGACATGGCTAGTCATGAACCCAAAGTGGCACTAACTTACAGGGACAGGCATACATGACCCAGCAACGAACATGTCGGTCATCAGCGAGTGAATCCGGGCTGTAGCACTGGGCTAGCAGGACTCCGATGAACCGGGCTGTAGCGGCTAACAGGACTCCGGTATTCATCGTGTGACATTTCCCCTAAGGGACAGACACAGGAACAAAGAAGGACACATGCCGGCCGGCCTAAGTGTTCCGGAGCAGTAGCAAGCTACCGTGGCTCAGTGGAAACACTAGGAGACATTTCCCAGTAAGAGAGGCTACTAAGGATAAACAACTAGATAGTCAGATCCCACACATACCAAGCATTTCAATAACATACACGCAATATGCTTGATATGTGCAAATACAACATGGCATCACAACATGACTCTACAACTCAAGTATTTCATTCAATAGGCTCCGAGGAGCGAGATATTACAAACATGGGTCTCATGACCCAACAATCAGAGCATACAAGTCAAAGCACATGCGGAAGCTTAACATGTCTGAGTATAGACATCTACAAATGAAAAAGGCTGAGAAGCCTGACTATCTACTAGATCCTGCCGAGGGCACAAGATCGTAGCTGAGGTAATAAGCAAAACGTCGAAGTCCACGCGGTACTACTAGCGAGACTGAAGTCTCTCTGCAAAAACATAAATTAAGCAACGTGAGTACAAATGTACCCAGCAAGTCTTAAATCAGATCTAACTACATATGCATCATTATCAACAAAGGGGATGGTGGGGTTTAACTGCAGCAAGCCAGCTTTGACTCGGTGGCTATCCTGAACTACTACTGCAAGTAACTCTTTTGAGGTGGCGCACACGAGTCCACATATTCACCAACCAATACACCATAATGGATCCGCTCCCGTCTCCCTACGAGAACGCCATCCATAGCACTCACACTTATCTTGCGTATTTTAGAGTATCCACTTTCACTTGTCTATGAACTGTACAGGCAACCCAAAAGTCCTTTTCCGCGGACACGGCTATTCGAATAGATGATGTTAACCCTGCAGGGGTGTACTTCTTCACACACGCTCTCACCACTTACCGCCGTTTACACGACATGTACTCGGCAACCTTCAAGCGGAAGCCCAACGTGGGTGTCGGCCACGGCCTACCTAAACACTCAAGTCTCTAGTCCAGGTTTATCGCCTATTCAGGTTCCATCCGTGAGGAGATCCGGCCGGGGTTTTGCTCACAGCCCCAAACGATGTGTGCAGGGTTCCCGAGACACCAAACGGGCGCCCGGTACACCGTGCCACAGTGTATCTACCACATCATAGCCCACCCCTAGGGTCAGCGCTACGCACGGCCTCCAACACATATCCTACAAACATCAGAAACTAGTTGCAACTCCTGGATAGAGAACAAGGGTGGTTAAGAAGCCGAGAGGGTCCATTGGTTTCGGGCCCAATGCGTGGTAGTATCTGTTTCATGGATCACAAACACATAACTCAGTTCCCGAGGACGGCTTCAATGAGACAACCCACCATGTACTCCTACATGGCCTCTCATCAATACCTTTACCAAATCGTGTTCACACACTTAGCTCACACATAGTAGGACATGTTCACACACCTCTGATTCATCCCCGATGAATCAGACCTGACTCAACTTTAAGCAGTAGCAGGCATGACAAACAAGGATGAATGAGTAGGCACAACAGGGCTCAAACAACTCCTACTCATGCTAGTGGGTTTCATCTATTTACTGTGGCAATGACAGGTCATGCAGAGGATAAAGGGGTTCAACTACCGCAGCAAGTAACAGATGAATCGTTGTTGTCCTAATGCAATAAAAGAGAGCAGGAGGGAGAGAGTGGGATTGTATCGGAATGAACAAGGGGGTTTTTCTTGCCTGGCACTTCTGAAGATAGCATTGAGTCTTCATCAGTGTCAACGATCACAACGTCGATACAACATCTACCGAGGGGGAACAACACCGACAAACAGAGAAGAAACACGATCAATGCAATGCACAATATGATGCATGCTATGACATGGCAATAAGAATGTGTTTTGGCTAATGCAAGCTAGAACAGATTGAGATGAGTCCATTTGAACCAAAGATTCAAATGCAAACCCATTTTAAGAGGTTATAATAGTGCATTAACTTGTTTCACCTAAACAGCAAGGTTAATGTGTTCTAACATGCCTGAAACTAGTGCAGGTGGATAGATTGGATTTTTTTTATCATTTTTCATATATAAATTATTTGATTTGGAGCTACGGTTGATTTTATATGATTTTTAGAAGTTTAGCACATTTTCTGGAATTTCCTGAATAAGAATAATTCCAATAATTGAATTAATGCGTCAGCATTGCGTCAGGGTGACGTCAGCAGGTCAAAGGCGCCAGCCCAGGTCAAACCTGACGGCTGGGACCCACATGTCAGTGTAACAACTAACTAATAGAGTTAGTTAGCGTTAGGTTAGCACTAACCTAGGTTAATTAGAGCCTGGGCCCACTTGTCAGTGAGTCAACTAATTAACTAAGTTAATTAGTGCTAATTAAACCCACACCTAAACTAAATAGGGGCATGGCCCACGCGTCAGTGACCCTGGGGGGGGGTCAAACCCCAGGTCAAACGAGTCAACCTCGCCGGACTTGGTCCACGGCTCGTCGCCGGCGATGCCAGAGATGGCGGAGGTGCTCGGATTTTGCCCACGGTCGACCAAATCGACCGTGGTTTGGTCCTATGCGTAGCTGGGGCTCGCGCTCATCTAGTGGTGGTGGCGGTAGCAGCTGGGACGTCCTGAGTCGACGGCGGCAGCAAGCTAGGCGGCGGCCGGAGTTCGGACGGGGTTGGGTTCGACACTACGGTGCATGGGAGGAGGAGCTGGTGGTGGCTACGGGCTCCTGGTGCTGCGCTGAGCACAATGGTGAGCTTGGTTTCGAGCCACTGTGGCTCTAGCCACGACGGCGCCATGGCCGGCAGCGGGGAGCTTTCGAGTGCAGTGGAATTGGCGGCTACGGAGGCCAAACGAGCACGGGAGCTAGGGGGAGAGGAAGAGGAGCTCACATCGGGGTCGGAGAGGGGGTCAGCGAGCTCGGGGAGGCCCTGTGGACGACGAATCGGCAGCGATGATCTCCGGTGACCGAGGAGGAAGAAGATGGAGTAGCCGGTGATGCAAGTCATCCCAGCGCTTGGGGCCAGGGTGGGGCGAAGCAGCGGTCGTCGACGGTTCTTGCGGACTCAGAGAGGCGGTGAGGGGAGCACAGTGGGCGCGGCTATCGCGGCAGCAAGCTCGCGGGCGTCTCGGCCATGGTGGAGAGGGCGAGAGAGATAGGCAGGGGGAAATGCGAGATGTCCACGGGGTCGGGGCGGCGACGTGGAGCTCACCCAGGTGTCCAGGGGCGCGGGCGGCAAGCAGGTGGCGCCGTGGCGAGCTCGCGCTCGTCGGCGTCACCTCTGTGCCTGCCTGGCGAGGACAAAGCAGCTGGCTGGCATGGGCCAGCACAGTGCTGGGCCTGCAGGTGGGCTGCAGCCAGGTAAGTGGCCCAGGTAAAAATCTCTCTCTCTCTTTTATTGTTTCTGTTTTCTATTATTTTGCAATCTTTAGGGATTTATATAAAATACTTAAACAGATCCAAAAATCATGAAACTAATCATGGCTACTGTTTAGAATATATCCAACAGTAAACATTTTAGTTTATGATTATTTGAGCATTTAAAATATTCTATAGCATTTAAATGCCCAAATACAAATAGAGTATGATTTAATTCAGAGCCCAATATGTCCTGCAAAAATATAAACCATTTTTGGTAGATGCTTCCACCTCAAACCAGAAATGTTGAACATTTTTAGAGGGCATTTTGAGTTCAATGAAAAAGATTTTATTTTGACCCTAGTTGAATTCATTTGGTGCTAGGGTTTAAGCATCCCCATTTCAAGTTTTCAAAAGAATTTAAACATGATGCATGGAAGCTAAAGCAAAGACAAGCAAGGCCTGAACTGGGGATGTGACAACTCACCCCCACTAAGCAAGAATCTCGTCCCGAGATTCAAGCGTAGGGTAAGATGAAGGGGGAACGCAAACTAACACAAACTTCATGATCCAGGTTACACTTCAAATGAACATTGATTTGATCACCATCATTGTCTCGATGTCTTGCTCCAGGAACTCCTACCAACATGACAACGAGAGGAAAAAGAAACTCTAGAAGGATTGATCTTCTCGAAGGTCGAACAACTCAGGAATAACTCACGGAATGAGACATAGCAACATCTCACGAGCTGAGACGCGAAGCACACATCCAGTGCAATGGAGTGGAGCAGATGACGAAGGTTCACTGGGTAGACAACAATTCCACACCTAAGAAGGTGGTGAACGGTTGTCAATGTAGCGAGGATTTGAATTGCCATGATACCATAGCGAGACACCTCAGGGATGGTGACTCATAGATATATCCCCTTAATTGGCAAGAAGAATTACCTTTGATTCAGAGATCATTGAAACTCTTTATACCAGCCTAGGGTAAATCACAATCGATCATTTGAAGGAGTCTGAAAGAATGACATACTCGGATTAGTATGGATGATGTGGATTAACTTGTTGAAGACAACGCAATGGATGATTTTGTTTATCACCGGAAATGGATGGGACCCATGGTAGAATGGCACATTGGCTGTCCAAGCTGGGAACAAAATGCAAATGTTGGGAATGATTCTGGTAACTGGGGAGAAGATTAACAGTAGAGAGTGTGTCCACTGTTTGAAAAGTTATAGCATAACCGAGGAAACTAAGAGCAATCCTAGTTAGTGTCGATGATAACACCTAGCGCTTGTGTGTGCTCTCAAGAACTTGAGCATTTCCATATTCATCAAGGTTTTACCAATATCCGTGTCAAGGATCCTGGCAACACAACGTACTACCATGATGAACAACGATGGATGATGCAGATGCAAAGGAAGATAACCTCCTCAGATTTCACCTTAGCGAGGCCAAGGAATCAAAATCTGGATGATCGACCGAGAGACATTTAGCACTCCGCTTCTAATGTTCTCCTTGATGTGTTAGCGTAATCCATTCATAGATATGGTTTGATATCTAGAACATCAAGTAAAAAGTCGGACTTCGGGAACACAAAATCATAAGGCACAACTAGGGAGTAAATCCTACGAAGTCCTTATGGGGAGGTGGCCAACTTCTTCAGTCAAGATATTACAATAACAGGTCTTCCGGCTGGATGTGTTGGCCACGGCATCCACTTACTGGGTTACAGAGAGACCAATATTATAATTCTTGGGAAACATTCTAACCATCATATCTGCCTGAGATTCAGATCTGGTTGGTGTCAGAATAATCTAGACTCATCAAGTCTAGAAAGTAAAATGAAAGTTTGCAACACAAATCGACGAGATGACGTTGCGAGATTCTCGGGAAATGAACTATGATAGCAAGCTCCAAAACATGAGTTGTTTCTGCTACATACATGTGAACACGCTGTACAAGACAAGCATGACCACGTAGAAGTCTTACAATAAACACTACCGAGTTCTGGTTCGGAACCATCATCGAGGATATTGGAGTCTTGTGCATGATCTAGAATAAGCACAACAAGCTCCTTTTTCTCAAGCAAATCAATCAGTGGCTTGGTGTGCTAGGAAACCCATATGAGTGGAGGCGGCCAACCTATCAAACCATAGGGCACTTCGCACGTGCATGACTAACTTGGGACGATTCCAGAGGAAGTAAAAACAAACTTTCTCAGATTCACGGCGGCAACTTACATCAAATGCACGTGAATTAGAGGAAGTCACTTCTTCCATCCAGACATATGCTTCATGAGTTAGCATGAAGAAATGCTTTCAAAAGTTCCCAATACTAGCTTAATGTTCAACAAGATTATGGAGAAGATAAGGATGTTGTCGATGGGCTCAACAACAATTCATCCAGTTTCCATATAAATGGAATTCCACAATTATGTGAACACGGTGAAAGCATTGGTCAGAACAAAAGATATAATGGTGTATACTCGAAGGATCAACCACGATAAGACAACATTAAGAACATCGTTGGTTCTGATTTGATTTGAGAATAGCCCACACTCAAATCAAAGTTTTGATAAGGTAATAGGTCCAACAACTGATCACAAGGACCAATCGATGAAGATATCTTCTTTCTTCAACATACATACAAAAGGATATCCCTTAAAATGAACTAAGTCGGACAAGGTTTTATCTTCAAACTCTCCAAGTTATTGTTTGGCTCAACCAACTAGCTCAGAGGTATCCAACATAGATTCTTGGAGAAGGGGTGGTTTATATGAAACCAACTTGATCACGAACTCAACATAGCGGTCAGGTGACAACCTGGTAACACTTCCGGGAAGATATTCAGAAAATCACGAACCACCGATATGTTACTAAGCTCGAGAACAATCTTGCTTTTCAGGGCAAGACGATATGATCAAATAAGCAAGGATTGACACTATCCTAACTCATTGATCGAAAAGTGCACCGGGAATGTGGACTAGGTAGCACGAACAACCTTAGGGTGATGATTCAATAATCAACTCGCTAAGGATGAGGTTATTGTCCATTTAACTACCAAGCAACGAAGTTGCTAGGAGTATTGATTTCACTCACCACGAGTCACTTATCAGCGTTCCGGTTACAATAACACGGGGACCAAGGAATGAAAAATGATGGCGAGAAGTATCATTGCACCAAGAATTCATAAGATGATGTGTAATTCCTATGATTTTTTTGACATAAAGAGGGTAACACCTCAGGGTAGAACAGAACAAAAACTGGATTAGTATTTTGATCTGCAGAGTATGACTACTTTGACCCAATCCTAGATATGGATGAGGTACTGGAGTTCATTTCTCCTAGTCATTCTGGAATAGAATGGCTTGACAGGACCACAAGAATAATAGGCATCGATGAACGATTGCATGCATACTCTTGACTATCAATTGGTAGACGAGGGTCGGAAGACAACTAAAGCGGGACAACTCAAAGGAACATACAGTTTTATAAGTTGTGGATGCATAGGTTAGTATGTCGAACCAAGTTCAACAAGTTTCTCCCGGATAACCCATGCAGAAAAGTAGAACTGGTAGAGTCGCAATATAGAATGGAGAACCCATCGAGAGCACTCATGTGGTGATCTTTTGATCCCACAAACATCTGCCGTAAGCGGTTCATAGTATTTGGAAGAAGGGAATACCGGACCTCGAGGACTAATGCAAAGGTTATTAATTTCCTAAAGGAACTAGCAAACACTAACAACATGAAGTAGGTAGAGTGAATATCGGGTTCAAAACCCAAGGAGTGGAATACCTACTAACTAAATGGCATCACGGGATGCTTTCGAGAATAATGGCCAGAATCATCACACTGGAACACAGAACATGGCTAGATTACTAGGTGATACTCTAAACATCTAGGGTCATAATAATAACTCCAGCATATATGTCAAGGAAACAGAGTACCTCAACTCACTGACTAATGTGATTAATCTGACCAAAGGGACATCGGGAACGGGAAGAAGGGATTTGCAAATGCATCAGACTGTTTTGAAACCTGGGATGACTCGGACAGCATAACAGCTGTAAATGCTCAAAAAGATTTGAGACATACTACAAAAATGGTGGCATAACCACTCAGAAACACAATATCAAGGTTTCGAGATCAACAGTTAACATACAGAAGTAGTAGGAGTTGGACTGAGGCTTAAATCCAACAATCTTATAAGTCTACGGATTAGTAACACGTGATCCTGATAGACAGAAGAGAAAGCCTAGTTCCTTAACCCCGTAGGAAAGGTAAGATGACTCAGATCAGAAGGGCACAAGGTATAAGGAGTAAAAAGAGCCTTACGTTCCATCCCACAAGCAATTCCCTTACATAGCTAAAGAATTTCTAGACTCAACTTCGACCAGTTTGGCTTGGTAATCCTACAGGCAGTCAAGCTCTGATACCAAAGCTGTCAGGACCCCGATACTAAGCCACACCGATCTAGCACGTAACACCTCATATCACTTTGCGGCCTCACGCACGGTATTCCCATGGGTGTCGCCTTACCAGGCCCGGGACCGTTTGCGCCTTTTGGCTCACGTATATGATAGTGTCGCTAGCATCCATATGACAAAGAACCCGGGCTGACATGGCTAGTCGTGAACCCAAAGTGGCACTAACTTACAAGGACAGGCATACATGACCCAGCAATGAACGTGTCGGTCATCAGCAAGTGAATCCGGGCTGTAGCACTGGGCTAGCAGGACTCCGGTGAACCGGACTGTAGCGGCTAACAGGACTCCGGTATTCATCGCGTGACATTTCCCCGAAGGGACAAACACAGGAACGAAGAAGGACACATGCCGGCCAGCCTAAGTGTTCCGGAGCAGTAGCAAGCTACCATGGCTCAGTGGAAACACTAGGAGACATTTCCCGGTAAGAGAGGCTACTAAGGATAAACAACTAGATAGTCAGATCCCACACATACCAAGCATTTCAATAACATACACACAATATGCTCGATATGTGCAAATACAACATGGCATCACAACATGACTCTACAACTCAAGTATTTCATTCAATAGGCTCCGAGGAGCGAGATATTACAAACAAAGGTCTCATGACCCAACAATCAGAGCATACAAGTCAAAGCACATGCGGAAGCTTAACATGTCTGAGTACAGACATCTACAAATGAAAAAGGCTGAGAAGCCTGACTATCTACTAGATCCTGCCGAGGGCGCAAGATCGTAGCTGAGGTAATAAGCTAAACGTCGAAGTCCACGCGGTACTACTAGCGAGACTGAAGTCTCTCTGCAAAAACATAAATTAAGCAACGTGAGTACAAATGTACCCAACAAGACTTACATCAGATCTAACTACATATGCATCATTATCAACAAAGGGGATGGTGGGGTTTAACTGCAGCAAGCCAGCTTTGACTCGGTGGCTATCCTGAACTACTACTGCAAGTAACTCTTTTGAGGTGGCACACACGAGTCCACATATTCACCAACCAATACACCACTATGGATCTGCTCCCGTCTCCCTACGAGAACGCCATCCATAGCACTCACACTTATCTTGCGTATTTTAGAGTATCCACTTTCACTTGTCTATGAACTGTACAGGCAACCCAGAAGTCCTTTTCCGCGGACACGGCTATTCGAATAGATGATGTTAACCCTGCAGGGGTGTACTTCTTCACACACGCTCTCACCACTTACCGCCGTTTACACGACATGTACTCAACAACCTTCAAGCGGAAGCCCAACGTGGGTGTCGGCCACGGCCTACCTAAACACTCAAGTCTCTAGTCCAGGTTTATCGCCTATCCGGGTTCCATCCGCGAGGAGATCCGGCCGGGGTTTCGCTCACAGCCCCAAACGATGTGTGCAGGGTTCCCGAGACACCAAACGGGCACCCGGTACACCGTGCCACGGTGTATCTACCGCATCATAGCCCACCCCTAGGGTCAGTGCTACGCACGGCCTCCAACACATATCCTACAAACACCAGAAACTAGTTGCAACTCCTGGACAGAGAACAAGGGTGGTTAAGAACCCCTAGTATCTGTTTCATGGATCACAAACACAGAACTCAGTTCCTGAGGACGGCTTCAATGAGACAACCCACCATGTACTCCTACATGGCCTCTCATCAATACCTTTACCAAATCGTGTTCACACACTTAGCTCACACACAGTAGGACATGTTCACACACCTCTGATTCATCCCCGATGAATCAGACCTGATTCAACTTTAAGCAGTAGCAGGCATGACAAACAAGCATGAATGAGTAGGCACAACATGGCTCAAACAACTCCTACTCATGCTAGTGGGTTTCATCTATTTACTGTGGCAATGACAGGTCATGCAGAGGATAAAGGGGTTCAACTACCGCAGCAAGTAACAGATGAATCGTTGTTGTCCTAATGCAATAAAAGAGAGCAGGAGCGAGAGAGTGGGATTGTATCAGAATGAACAAGGGGTTTTTGCTTGCCTGGCACTTCTGAAGATAGCATTGAGTCTTCATCAGTGTCAATGATCACAACGTCGATACAACGTCTACCGAGGGGGAACAACACCGACAAACAGAGAAGAAACACGATCAATGCAATGCACAATATGATGCATGCTATGACATGGCAATAAGAATGTGTTTTGGCTAATGCAAGCTAGAACAGATTGAGATGAGTCCATTTGAACCAAAGATTCAAATGCAAACCCATTTTAAGAGGTTATAATAGTGCATTAACTTGTTTCACCTAAACAGCAAGGTTAATGTGTTCTAACATGCATGAAACCAGTGCAGATGGATAGATTGGATTTTTCTGATCATTTTTCATATATAAATTATTTGATTTGGAGCTCCGGTTGATTTTATATGATTTTTAGAAGTTTAGGACATTTTCTAGAATTTCCTGAATAAGAATAATTCCAATAATTGAATTAATGCGTCAGCATTGCGTCAGGGTGACGTCAGCAGGTCAAAGGCGCCAGCCCAGGTCAAACCTGACGGCTGGGACCCACATGTCAGTGTAACAACTAACTAACAGAGTTAGTTAGCGTTAGGTTAGCACTAACCTAGGTTAATTAGAGCCTAGGCCCACTTGTCAGTGAGTCAACTAATTAACTAAGTTAATTAGTGCTAATTAAACCCACACCTAAACTAAATAGGGGCATGGCCCACGCGTCAGTGACCCTGGGGGGGTCAAACCCCAGGTCAAATGAGTCAACCTCGCCGAACTTGGTCCATGGCTCGTCGCTGACGACGCCAGAGACGGCGGAGGTGCTCGAATTTTGCCCACGGTCGACCAAATCGACCGTGGTTTGGTCCTATGCGTAGCTGGGGCTCGCTCGCATCTAGTGGTGGTGGCGGCAGCAGCTGGGACGGCCTGAGTCGACGGCGGCAGCGAGCTAGGCGGCGGCCGGAGTTCGGACAGGGTTGGGTTTGACGCTACGATGCACGGGAGGAGGAGCTTGTGGTGGCTACGGGCTCCTGGTGCTGCGCTGAGCACAACGGTGAGCTTGGCTTCGAGCCACTATGGCTCTAGCCACGACGGCACCATGGCCAGCGGTGGGGAGCTTTTGGGTGCGGTGGAATCGGTGGCTACGGAGGCCAAACGAGCACGGGAGCTAGGGGGAGAGGAAGAGGAGCTCACATCGGGGTCGGAGAGGGGGTCAGCGAGCTCGGGGAGGCCCTGTGGACGACGAATCGGCGGCGACGATCTCCGGTGACCGAGGAGGAAGAAGATGGAGTAGTCGGTGATGCAAGTCATCCCAGCGCTTGGGGCCAGGGTGGGGCGAAGTAGCGGTCGTCGGTGGTTCTTGCGGACTCAGAGAGGCGATGAGGGGAGCACGGTGGGCGCGTCTATCGCGGCAGCGAGCTCGCGGGCGTCTCGGCCATGGTGGAGAGGGAGGCAGGGGGAAATGCGAGATGTCCACGGGGTCGGGGCGGCGACGTGGAGCTCACCCAGGTGTCCAGGGGCGCGGGCGGCAAGCAGGTGGCGCCGTGGCGAGCTCGCGCTCGTCGGCGTCACCTCTATGCCTGCCTGCGAGGACGAAGCAGCTGGCTGGCATGGGCCAGCACAGTGCTGGGCCTGCCAGGTGGGCTGCGGCCAGGTAAGTGGCCCAGGTAAAAATCTCTCTCTCTCTCTTTTATTTATTGTTTCTATTTTCTATTATTTTGTAGTCTTTAGGGCTTTATATAAAATACTTAAACAGATCCAAAAATCATGAAACTAATCATGGCTACTGTTTAGAATATATCCAACAGTAAACATTTTAGTTTATGATTATTTGAGCATTTAAAATATTCTATAGCATTTAAATGCCCAAATAGAAATAGAGTATGATTTAATTCAGAGCCCAATATGTCCTGCAAAAATATAAACCATTTTTGGTAGATGCTTCCACCTCAAACCAGAAATGTTGAACATTTTTAGAGGGCATTTTGAGTTCAATGAAAAATATTTTATTTTGACCCTAGTTGAATTCATTTGGTGCTAGGGTTTAAGCATCCCCATTTCAAATTTTCAAAAGAATTTAAACATGATGCATGGAAGCTAAAGCAAAGACAAGCAAGGCCTGAACTGGGGATGTGACAGATATTGAAGAAGTTCAAAATGGATCAGTCCAAGAAAGGGTTCTTGCCTGTATTGCAAGGTGTGAGATTGAGCTCGGCTCAATGCCCGACCACCGCAAAAGATAAAGAAGAGATGAGTGTCATCCCCTATGCCTTAGCCATAGGATCTATTATGTATGCCATGCTGTGTACCTGACCTGATGTAAACCTTACCGTAAGTTTGGTAGGAAGGTACCAAAGTAATCCCGGCAAGGAACACTGGACAGCGGTCAAGAATATGCTGAAGTACCTGAAAAGGACAAAGGACATGTTTCTTGTTTATGGAGGTGACGAAGAGCTCGTTGTAAAGGGTTACATCGATGCTAGCTTCGACACAGATCTAGATGACTGTAAGTCACAAACCGGATACGTGTATATGTTGAATCCTGGAGCAGTAAGCTGGTGCAGTTGCAAGCAGAGCATCGTGGCGGGATCTACATGTGAAGCGGAGTACATGGCAGCCTCGGAGGCAGCACATGAAGCAATATGGATGAAGGAGTTCATCACCGACCAAGGAGTCATACCCAATGCGTCGGGGCCAATCACTCTCTTCTATGACAACACTGGAGCTATTGCCCTTGCCAAGGAGCCCAGGTTTCACAAGAAGACCAGGCACATCAAGCGTCGTTTCAACTCCATCCGTGAAAATGTTCAAGATGGAGACATAGATATTTGCAAAGTACATACGGATCTGAATGTCGCAGATCCGTTGACTAAACCTCTTCCGCGAGCAAAACATGATCAACACCAGAACTCTATGGGTGTTCGATTCATCACAATGTAACTAGATTATTGACTCTAGTGCAAGTGGGAGACTGTTGGAAATATGCCCTAGAGGCAATAATAGAAGGATTATTATTATATTTCCTTGTTCATGATAATTGTCTTTTATTCATGCTATAATTGTATTATCCGGAAATCATAATACACGCGTGAATACTTAGACCACAACATGTCCCTAGTAAGCCTCTAGTTGACTAGCTCGTTGATCAACAGATAGTCATGGTTTCCTGACTATGACATTGGATGTCATTGATAACGGGATCACATCATTAGGAGAATGATGTGATGGACAAGACCCAATCCTAACCATAGCACAAAGATCGTATAGTTCGTTTGCTGGAGCTTATCCAATGTCAAGTATTTTTTCCTTAGACCATGAGATCGTGTAACTCCCGGATACCGTAGGAGTGCTTTGGGTGTACCAAACGTCACAACGTAAATGGGTGACTATAAAGGTGCACTATAGGTATCTCCGAAAGTGTCTGTTGGGTTGACACAGATCGAGACTGGGATTTGTCACTCCGTATGACGGAGAGGTATCTCTGGGCCCACTCGGTAATGCATCATCATAATGAGCTCAAAGTGACCAAGTGTCTGGTCACGGGATCATGCATTACAGTACAAGTAAAGTGACTTGCCGGTAACGAGATTGAACGAGGTATTGGGATACCGACGATCGAATCTCGGGCAAGTAACATACCGATTGACAAAGGGAATTGTATACGGGGTTGCTTGAATCCTCGACATCGTGGTTCATCCGATGAGATCATCGAGGAGTATGTGGGAGCCAACATGGGTATCCAGATCCCGCTGTTGGTTATTGACCAGAGAGCCGTCTCGGTCATGTCTACATGTCTCCCGAACCCGTAGGGTCTACACACTTAAGGTTCGGTGACGCTAGAGTTGTATGAATATGAGTATGCAGCAAACCGAAAGTTGTTCCGAGTCCCGGGTGAGATCCCGGACATCACGAGGAGTTCCGGAATGGTCCAGAGGTAAAGAATTATATATGGGAAGTCGAGTTTCGGCCATCGGGATAGTTTCGGGGGTCACCGGTATTGTACCGGGACCACCAGAAGGGTTCCGGGGGTCCACCGGGTGGGGCCACCCATCCCGGAGGGCCCCATCGGCTAAAGTGGGAGGGGAACCAGCCCCTGGTGGGCTGGTGCGCCCCCCTGGGCCCCCCTCTGCGCCTAGGGTTGGGAACCCTAGGGGAGGGGGTGCCTCCACTTGCCTTGGGGGGCACTCCACCCCCCTGGCCGCCGCCCCCCTTAGGAGATCCCATATCCAGGGCCGGCACCCCCCTGGGTTCCTTATATAAAGCGGAGGGTGGGAGGGCAGCCGCACCCGACACCTGGCGCCTTCCTACCCCCCTTTCTACACCTCCTCCTCCTGTAGTCGCTTGGCGAAGCCCTGCCGGAACCCAGCTGCATCCACCACCACGCCGTCGTGCTGCTGGATCTTCATCAACCTCTCCTTCCCCCTTGCTGGATCAAGGAGGAGGAGACGTCACGCTGACCGTACGTGTGTTGAACGCGGAGGTGCCGTCCGTTCGGCGCTAGGATCTCCGGTGATTTGGATCACGATGAGTACGACTCCCTCAACCCCGTTCTCTTGAACGCTTCCGCTCGCGATCTACAAGGGTATGTAGATGCACTCCGCTCTCTCGTTGCTAGATGAACTCATAGATTGATCTTGGTGAACGTAGGAATTTTTTTTATTTTATGCAACGTTCCCCAACAGTTTCAGGGTTTGTATAAATGGCCATGGTCACAGTTTTCTGGTCTTGCTGTGTAAAGCTGAAACTCTACTTTGTAATATCAAAGGAAACTGGGCTCACAACAGTAAACCAGTAATATCCCAATATGACATCATGGCTGGGCAAATCCAATGTTCTGAAAAATTATGAGATAATTTGAGATTTGCTTCCTAAAACTCACAATTGGGTATCACAGCAGTAGACAACAATTTCCCTTCTCCAGCTACTGCAATAGCTCTTGGTTTTACTGGAATCATGTTGTAATTTGATTTAGCTGCAAACTATGTATTAATGAAAGAGGTAGTATTGCTAGAGTCCAGTAGAGCAATTGCTCTTTTCCCATTGATGTGTATCCACTGAAAAAATAGCTCGCTATAGCGTCGCTAATAGCGCGCTATAGCGTCGCTAATAGCACGCTATAGCGTATTGAGAATTGCCTCACTAAATATATTGGTGTACAACGTCTCGCTAATAGAATGCTATAGCACGATATAGCACGCTAATAGCATATTTTGCGGTCGCCACTATTTTGCTGTAGCGCGCTATTTTTTTCATTGTGTGTATCACATTGGTTTGGGTGGGAACTGCCAACCTTTGCCCCATAGCATGAGCTGAAATGAACATGACTTGTTCTTCTTGTTCAACTGCCTCCACTTGTTCCTGCTGAACTGCATCTTCAATTTCCTCTGGTTGTTGTTCCTCACTTTCTTGTTGTAGCATGTGGACATTGGGAATTAGCTTACATTTGTGGCCATGCATCCATTTATCTCCACATCTCCAACATTCCCCCACTTTTCTTATTTTCTATGAGTTGTTAACAGGGACTTTAGCTTGTCTCATTGGCAATTGCTGTCGAAGTACAGGAGTACTCTACTTTGCCTCAGCAGACCAATTTGGTTTCTGATAGAAGTTGTTAAAGGTTGTCCCTGTTTTCTTTGGTGTTGCTTCTATGTGAGGATGACATGGCTCTATGTCCTTAGCCAAACAGTAAGCATCTGTTAGAGTTTGTGGGCGAAGGGGTCTTAATTGGTACTTGATACCTTCTCTCAACCCATTAACATAACATCAACGGACCATAGCTCCCCTAAGTCAGGGTTTTCCTCCTGGACATCTGCCATTAGATCCTCAAACACTTTGGTTTATTCAGACATTGTATTGTGCAGCTGCTTGACAGAATTGAATTTTTCAGTCAAGTCATAGGAGCCCTTGTCAGAAAATCTTTTTACCACTTCAGCTGCAAACTGTTTCCAAGTCAATTGTTTCTTAAGCAATCCAGATCTTCTCAACCATACATCTGCTTCATCTGTAACATACAATTGAGCCAGGGAAATCTTGTACTCCTCTGGAGCTGCCTCAACCACCCTACAGGATCGTCACCAGAAAACTTGGGAAAATAAAGTTTAGGACCTTTTGTTAGTGCTTGCATGAACTGTGCTTGCATGCCCTGCTCATAGGTTCTGCAATAGCCTTGCCAAAGTTGCCTATCTTTGTTATTCTGATAGTATTGATTGAAAGCTAGTGCATGCACATGATATCTAGCAGTGATTTGAGTTTCCACATTGGGTATTGCTTCTATTCTGATGGGATATGCATAACCTGGATGTGCTTGGACTCTGTTTGTCTTGATAGGAGGTAAATGCTCCAGTTGCTCTTCTATTTGCTTTGTTTTTTCTTTCTCTAATTCTAGCTGTTTTCTCAATTGCTCTGTTCTGTCCACTTGGTCATGTACGTCCTCCTGCTATAATGTTGGGGATTTAGGAACCTGATTAGAGCTAGATGGTTTACCATCCTGAGGATTAGGAGATGTAGCTTTCACCAGAGTCTGCAGAACTGAACTCATTGCAGATAATTGTTTGCTGAGGTCCAGCAGTACCTGCTCCGCATTACCCACATGATTTGATATTTCACCTTGCTTATTACTCATAGACAACATCTCCTCTTGTAACTTGTTCATCTCCGAGCGCATCTGTGCACTATCTTGTTCTAAGCTACCAAAATCATCTGGAAGGCCAAGCACCTCTTGCAAATCAGCTTCATCAATAGCCTTAATACGACGCGTCACCTTGATCAGAGATTCAGGTGAGGAATTTTACCACTGGATCTCCCAGCAACCCTGCCCTTACCTCTAACCCTGCCGCCGACACGATCCACGCCTGCATAGCACATAGATCTGCGCTCGAACTCAAGATTTTACCGATCAAGCAGTGTGCTTGAACAACCGATTCTGCTCGACAGATCTGTGCTAGAATTTCACCACCGCCTACCACCTCAACCCCGTCGCCACGCCACCCATAGGACACAGCTGCCAGATGCGAGGAAGGGTGGGACAAAGGGGTGGGAATTCCTGATCGGAGGAATTGAAAGTGCTAGTTATCGACTAGAGGGGGGGGGAGAATAGGCGTTTTTATGAAAGTCTTCAAAACACGATGGCGTTGAAGACAAACAAGTAAACTAAACCTATATAGTAAGCAGCGGAATGAAAACTACACTAGGCAAGCATTAGTCAAGCATACAGTGCAGTGAAAGGACAAAGACTAACTACAACTAGGTAGACATGATCAGAATGGAAGATAGTACGAAGCCAAACATATATAAGTCTTCACACAATGAAGTCAAATGAATCAGGCAGGCAAGCAATGACTTCACGAAGACAAACCGAAAAGTAAGGAGAGTAGGGGATAAAACCAGTTGCTTGGTGAAGACAAGGATTTGGTAGACCAGTTCCAGTTGCTGTGACAACTGTACGTCTAGTTACGGAGGCTGAGATTGAACTCAGAAGACCGTGTCTTCACCTTATTCCCCTTGAGCTAAGGACACCCAGTCCTCGCCCAATCACTCTGGTAAGTCTTCAAGGTAGACTCCCAAACCTTCACAGACTCCGTTCACAGGCAATCCACAATGACTCTTGGATGCTCAGAACGCGTTGCCTAACCGGCTGGAGGATTCACAGTCGTCAAGTGTAACAAGTCTTCAGATCATGCAGACAGAAAGACTTCAGTGATGCCTAACACTCTTTGGCTCTGGGTGTTTTGGGCTTAGTCCTCGCAAGGATCTCTCTCTCAAATGCTTCGGAGGTGGGTTGCTCTCAAACGACAAAAGTCGTGCACTAACTCTAAGCAGCCACATATTTATGGTGTACGGGTTGGCTATTTGTAGCCAGGAGGCAACCCGACCTGATATGTCCGAAATGACCCTGTGTCACTAAGGAACCGACACATGTCCAACGGTCGGATATCAAACACACGCGACAGCTTGGCTTGGGCTACAAGCAAAGCTGACGCATCCAGCTATGGATAAGGTTTGCTCTCATTGTCTTCTCAAGAATACATAGGATTTTGTTGAGCATCACTTCACTCACTCTGACTTTGTTCACTTGGACCCCACTTAATAGTACGGTGGTTCCTATGACTCAATAAATAAGAATGGAAACTACGACACAGCTATGTCTTCGCACTCCATAGTCTTCATGTGAATATCTTCACAAGTCATAATCCTCATCGTGAATGTCTTTATGAACTACCATTGTCTTCAATGTCTTCACACATTTTTAGGGGTCATCTCTGGTAGGTAAACCGAATAAATGAGGGACTACTACCTGTGTTATCTTGCAATTCTCACAAACACATTAGTCCCTCAACCACGTTTGTCGTCAATACTCCAAAACCAACTAGGAGTGGCACTAGATGCACTTACAATCTCCCCCTTTTTGGTGATCGATGACAAACTGGTTGAAGTTTTCAACGGGGATACAAGTATGTGAAAGTTCAATTTTGTGAGCATTGTCTTCATACATTAAAAGAGGCTCCCCTGAAGGTGTGCATATAAGTAGTTTGCTTTTGAATGCAAATGCACATGGAAGGTTTTGCTTTGTGGAGGCCATCTTCAAGGTGTGAAGACAATTCATCATGCATATATGAAAGTAATGAAGATAATGATATGCATAATGAAAACTAGACATCTGAAGAACGACTTCATGCGGAATTTATCATCGCATCACAAAGTGGCAGCAAGAGTAGCAGACAAGCATCAAGTTCAAGTGTTACAACTCAAAAGCCAAATAGTTTCAAAACAAGAGTCGTAAGAACTTAGCAAAAATAAATAAATAAAGCAACCACCCATATGGACCCGTTTGAAGACTATCAACTCAAATGCTTCTCCCCCTTTTGTCAGTAATGACCAAAAAGGTTTGAAGACATAGAGTATCTACTCGTTCCCAGCTGGAGTAGAAGATGGATCAGTGTAACGCCCCGGATGTAACTTTCCATAATTGTAACCAACTCTTGCCATTTCCGGCTAGGTGATATGTTATTTCCTCCGTGGTTGGGTTTTTGTCTTTTGTTTTGCATTTTGTTCATGTCATGCATCTCATCTCAGAGCATCATGCACATTGCATCGGCATTGTTTTCTTAAAAACTTGCATCCGCTCGTAGTTGCCGCTCCTCGCTTCTCTCCGTTGCGTTCGTTGACCATTCCGAGACCAACCGTGTTTTCGTTTCCCTCTTGTCAAACCACCTAACCTCTCTCAGACCCCCTCGCAAGCTTGTCCGAAACTTACCCGAAGCCGAACCGGTCTGTCGTTACCGATGAGTCTGGATCATCCCCTAACATCTATAAAATATCTCCGTTTTATTACTTGGGATTCCTACCTATTTATTCTCATCCGTCGGATTTTGATCGGATGATCCAAAACTTCTCCTCTATCTATAAATAGACAACCTAACCCTAGCCCCTAGCCTACCCTAACCCTTGTGCCGCCACCACTCCTCTCCCTTGGGATCCATCTCGCAGCCACCTGGTCTCCCCTACCACCGAGTCCCGTCGATATATCCATACATCGATCCCCACCAACTAGTGCAGCTCCCCACTGTTGATCTGAGCCGTCAGATCCAGATCGAACGACCCCCATTGTCCCAGTTCATCCCGTAGAGGCCCTCGATCCAGCAGCCCCGCGCAGCGCCGCAAGGCCCGAGCCCTCGTCCCCTCGTCCCGTGCCTCGATCCAAGATGGATCGGGAGCAGCTCTGCCCTTCACCAGCCGCCGGCGACCAGGATCCGCATGGTCGTACTCGTCGCCTCTCCTTCCATCCCCTCTTTCCTCCAGCCGTCTGGAACACCTCAGCGTAATGGTGTGTCCGAATGTCGTAATCACACTCTATTGGATATGGTGTGATCTATGATGTCTCTTACCAATTTACCTCTATCATTTTGGGGATATGCTCTAGAGACAACTATATTCACTTTAAATAGGGCTCCGTCTAAATCCGTAGAGACGACACCGTATGAATTATGGTTTGGGAAGAAACCTAAGCTGTCGTTTCTAAAAGTTTGTGGATGCGATGCTTATGTCAAGAAACTTCAACCTGAAAAGCTCGAACCCAAGTCGGAAAAATGCGTCTTCATAGGATACCCTAAGGAAACCATTGGGTATACCTTCTACCTTAGATCCGAAGGCAAGATCTTTGTTGCCAAGAACGGATCCTTTCTGGAAAAAGAGTTTCTCTCGAAAGGAGTAAGTGTGAGGAAAGTAGAACTCGATGAAGTACTACCTCTTGAACCGGAAAGTAGTGCAGCTCAGAAAAATGTTCCTGTGGTGCCTACACCAACTGGAGAGGAAATTAATGATGATGATCAAGGTACTTCGGATCAAGTTGCTACTGAACTTCATAGGTCCACAAGGACACGTTCCACACCAGAGTGGTATGGCAACCCTGTCCTGGAAATCATGTTGTTAGACACGGCGAACCTTCGAACTATGAAGAAGCGATGGCGGGCCCAGATTCCAACAAATGGCTTTAAGCCATGCAATCCGAGATAGAATCCATGTATGAAAACAAAGTATGGACTTTGACAGACTTGCCTGATGATCAGCGAGCGATAGAAAACAAATGGATCTTTAAGAAGAAGACGAACGCGGATGGCAATGTTACCATCTATAAAGCTCGACTTGTCACTAAGGGTTATCGGAAAGTTCAAGGGGTTGACTACGATGAGACTTTCTCTCCTGTAGCAAAGCTGAAGTCCGTCCGAATCATGTTAGCAATTGCCGCATACTATGATTATGAGATATGACAGATGGACGTCAAAACGGCATTCCTTAACGGCTATCTCAAGGAAGAACTGTATATATATGATGTAGCCGGAGGGTTTTGCCGATCCTAAGAATGCTAACAAGGTATGCAAGCTCCAGCGATCCATTTATGGGCTGGTGCAAGCATCTCGGAGTTGGAACATTCGCTTTGATGAGATGATCAAAACGTTTGGGTTTATGCAGACTTATGGAGAAGCCTGTGTTTACAAGAAAGTGAGTGGGAGCTCTCTAGCATTTCTCATATTATATGTAGATGACATACTTTTGATGGAAAATAATATAGAACTTTTGGACAGCATTAAGGCCTACTTGAATAAGTGTTTTTCAATGAAGGACCTTGGAGAAGCTGCTTACATATTAGGCATAAAGATCTATAGGGATAGATCGAGATGCCTCATAGGTCTTTCACAAAGCACAAAGCACATATGCTTCTCCCCCTTTTGTCAGTAATGACCAAAAACGTTTGAAGACATAGAGTATCTACTCGTTCCCAGCTGGAGTAGAAGATGGATCAGTGTAATGCCCCGGATGTAACTTTCCATAATCGTAACTCTAACTCTTGCCATTTCCGGCTAGGTGATATGTTATTTCCTCCGTGGTTGGGTTTTTGTCTTTTGTTTTGCATTTTGTTCATGTCATGCATCTCATCTCAGAGCATCATGCACATTGCATCGGCATTGTTTTCTTAAAAACTTGCATCCGCTCGTAGTTGCCGCTCCTCGCTTCTCTCCATTGCGTTCGTTGACCATTCCGAGACCAACCGTGTTTTCGTTTCCCTCTTGTCAAACCACCTAACCTCTCTCAGACCCCCTCGCAAGCTTGTCCGAAACTTACCCGAAGCCGAACTGGTCTGTCGTTACCGATGAGTCTGGATCATCCCCTAACATCTATAAAATATCTCTGTTTTATTACTTGGGATTCCTACCTATTTATTCTCATCCGTCGGATTTTGATCGGATGATCCAAAACTTCTCCTCTATCTATAAATAGACAACCTAACCCTAGCCCCTAGCCTACCCTAACCCTTGTGCCGCCACCACTCCTCTCCCTTGGGATCCATCTCGCAGCCACCTGGTCTCCCCTACCACCGAGTCCCGTCGATATATCCATACATCGATCCCCACCAACTAGTGCAGCTCCCCACTGTTGATCTGAGCCGTCAGATCCAGATCGAACGACCCCCATTGTCCCAGTTCATCCCGTAGAGGCCCTCGATCCAGCAGCCCCGCGCAGCGCCGCAAGGCCCGAGCCCTCGTCCCCTCGTCCCGTGCCTCGATCCAAGATGGATCGGGAGCAGCTCTGCCCTTCACCAGCCGCCGGCGACCAGGATCCGCATGGTCGTACTCGTCGCCTCTCCTTCCATCCCCTCTTTCCTCCAGCCGTCTGGAACACCTCAGCGTAATGGTGTGTCCGAATGTCGTAATCACACTCTATTGGATATGGTGTGATCTATGATGTCTCTTACCAATTTACCTCTATCATTTTGGGGATATGCTCTAGAGACAACTATATTCACTTTAAATAGGGCTCCGTCTAAATCCGTAGAGACGACACCGTATGAATTATGGTTTGGGAAGAAACCTAAGCTGTCGTTTCTAAAAGTTTGTGGATGCGATGCTTATGTCAAGAAACTTCAACCTGAAAAGCTCGAACCCAAGTCGGAAAAATGCGTCTTCATAGGATACCCTAAGGAAACCATTGGGTATACCTTCTACCTTAGATCCGAAGGCAAGATCTTTGTTGCCAAGAACGGATCCTTTCTGGAAAAAGAGTTTCTCTCGAAAGGAGTAAGTGTGAGGAAAGTAGAACTCGATGAAGTACTACCTCTTGAACCGGAAAGTAGTGCAGCTCAGAAAAATGTTCCTGTGGTGCCTACACCAACTGGAGAGGAAATTAATGATGATGATCAAGGTACTTCGGATCAAGTTGCTACTGAACTTCATAGGTCCACAAGGACACGTTCCACACCAGAGTGGTATGGCAACCCTGTCCTGGAAATCATGTTGTTAGACACGGCGAACCTTCGAACTATGAAGAAGCGATGGCGGGCCCAGATTCCAACAAATGGCTTTAAGCCATGCAATCCGAGATAGAATCCATGTATGAAAACAAAGTATGGACTTTGACAGACTTGCCTGATGATCAGCGAGCGATAGAAAACAAATGGATCTTTAAGAAGAAGACGAACGCGGATGGCAATGTTACCATCTATAAAGCTCGACTTGTCACTAAGGGTTATCGGAAAGTTCAAGGGGTTGACTACGATGAGACTTTCTCTCCTGTAGCAAAGCTGAAGTCCGTCCGAATCATGTTAGCAATTGCCGCATACTATGATTATGAGATATGACAGATGGACGTCAAAACGGCATTCCTTAACGGCTATCTTAAGGAAGAACTGTATATATATGATGTAGCCGGAGGGTTTTGCCGATCCTAAGAATGCTAACAAGGTATGCAAGCTCCAGCGATCCATTTATGGGCTGGTGCAAGCATCTCGGAGTTGGAACATTCGCTTTGATGAGATGATCAAAACGTTTGGGTTTATGCAGACTTATGGAGAAGCCTGTGTTTACAAGAAAGTGAGTGGGAGCTCTGTAGCATTTCTCATATTATATGTAGATGACATACTTTTGATGGAAAATAATATAGAACTTTTGGACAGCATTAAGGCCTACTTGAATAAGTGTTTTTCAATGAAGGACCTTGGAGAAGCTGCTTACATATTAGGCATAAAGATCTATAGGGATAGATCGAGATGCCTCATAGGTCTTTCACAAAGCACATACCTTGATAAGATATTGAAGAAGTTCAAAATGGATCAGTCCAAGAAAGGGTTCTTGCCTGTATTGCAAGGTGTGAGATTGAGCTCGGCTCAATGCCCGACCACGACAAAAGATAAAGAAGAGATGAGTGTCATCCCCTATGCCTCAGCCATAGGATCTATTATGTATGCCATGCTGTGTACCAGACCTGATGTAAACCTTGCTGTAAGTTTGGTAGGAAGGTACCAAAGTAATCCCGGCAAGGAACACTGGACAATGGTCAAGAATATCCTGAAGTACCTGGAAAGGACAAAGGACATGTTTCTTGTTTATGGAGGTGACGAAGAGCTCGTCGTAAAGGGTTACGTCGATGCTAGCTTCGACACAGATCTGGATGACTGTAAGTCACAAACCGGATACGTGTATATGTTGAATCGTGGAGCAGTAAGCTGGTGCAGTTGCAAGCAGAGCATCATGGCGGGATCTACATGTGAAGCAGAGTACATGGCAGCCTCGGAGGCAGCACATGAAGCAATATGGATGAAGGGGTTCATCACCGACCTAGGAGTCATACCCAATGCATCGGGGCCAATCACTCTCTTCTGTGACAACACTGGAGCTATTGCCCTTGCCAAGGAGCCCAGGTTTCACAAGAAGACGAGGCACATCAAGCGTCATTTCAACTCCATCCGTGAAAATGTTCAAGATGGAGACATAGATATTTGCAAAGTACACACGGATCTGAATGTCGCAGATCCGTTGACTAAACCTCTTCCGCGAGCAAAACATGATCAACACCAGAACTCTATGGGTGTTCGATTCATCACAATGTAACTAGATTATTGACTCTAGTGCAAGTGGGAGACTGTTGGAAATATGCCCTAGAGGCAATAATAAAAGGATTATTATTATATTTCCTTGTTCATGATAATTGTCTTTTATTCATGCTATAATTGTATTATCTGGAAATCGTAATACACGCGTGAATACTTAGACCACAACATGTCCCTAGTAAGCCTCTAGTTGACTAGCTCGTTGATCAACAGATAGTCATGGTTTCCTGACTATGACATTGGATGTCATTGATAACGGGATCACATCACTAGGAGAATGATGTGATGGACAAGACCCAATCCTAAGCATAGCACAAAGATCGTATAGTTCGTTTGCTAGAGCTTTTCCAATGTCAAGTATTTTTTCCTTAGACCATGAGATTGTGTAACTCCCGGATACCGTAGGAGTGCTTTGGATGTACCAAACGTCACAATGTAAATGGGTGACTATAAAGGTGCACTCTAGGTATCTCCGAAAGTGTCTGTTGGGTTGACACGGATCGTGACTGGGATTTGTCACTCCATATGACGGAGAGGTATCTCTGGGCCCACTCGGTAATGCAACATCATAATGAGCTCAAAGTGACCAAGTGTCTGGTCACGGGATCATGCATTACGGTACGAGTAAAGTGACTTGCCGGTAACGAGATTGAACGAGGTATTGGGATACCGACGATCGAATCTCGGGCAAGTAACGTACCGATTGACAAAGGGAATTGTATACGGGGTTGCTTGAATCCTCGACATTGTGGTTCATCCGATGAGATCACCGAGGAGTATGTGGGAGCCAACATGGGTATCCAGATCCCGCTGTTGGTTATTGACCGGAGAGCCGTCTCGGTCATGTCTACATGTCTCCCAAACCCGTAGGGTCTACACACTTAAGGTTCGGTGATGCTAGGGTTGTGTGAATATGAGTATGCAGCAAACCGAAAGTTGTTCGGAGTATCGGATGAGATCTCGGACGTCACGAGGAGTTCCAAAATGGTCCGGAGGTAAAGAATTATATATGGGAAGTCGAGTTTCGGCCATCGGGATAGTTTCGGGGGTAACCGGTATTTTACCGGGACCACCGAAAGGGTCCCGGGGGACCACTGGGTGGGGCCACCCATCCCGGAGGGCCCCATGGGCTAAAGTGGGAGGGGAACCAGCCCCTAGTGGGCTGGTGCCCCCCTGGGCCCCCCTCTGCGCCTAGGGTTGGGAACCCTAGGGGAGGGGGCGCCTCCACTTGCCTTGGGGGGCACTCCACCCCCCTGGCCGCCGCCCCCCTTAGGAGATCCCATCTCCAGGGACGGCGCCCCCCTAGGGTCCCTATATAAAGAGGGGGTGGGAGGGCAGCCACACCCAACACCTGGCGCCTCCCTACCCCCATTGCTACACCTCCTCCTCCCATAGTCGCTTGGCGAAGCCCTGCCGGAACCCTGCTACATCCACCACCACGCCGTCGTGCTGCTGGATCTTCATCAACCTCTGCTTCCCCCTTGCTGGATCAAGGAGGAGGAGACGTCACGCTGACCGTACGTGTGTTGAACGCGGAGGTGCCGTCCGTTCGGCGCTAGGATCTCCGGTGATTTGGATCACGACGAGTACGACTCCCTCAACCCCGTTCTCTTGAACGCTTCCGCTCGCGATCTACAAGGGTATGTAGATGCACTCCTCTCTCTCGTTGCTAGATGAACTCATAGATTGATCTTGGTGAACGTAGGAAATTTTTTATTTTATGCAACGTTCCCCAACAGTGGCATCATGAGCTAGGTCTATGCGTAGTTCTCTATTGCACGAGTAGAACACAAATCTGTTGTGGGCGTAGATGTTGTCAACTTTCTAGACACTACTAGTCTTATTTTGCTTCAGCGGTATTGTGGGATGAAGCGGCCCGGACCGACCTTACACGTACGCTTACGTGAGACAGGTTCCACTGACTGACATGCACTAGTTGCATAAGGTGGCTAGCAGGTGTCTGTCTCTCCCACTTTAGTTGGAGCGGATTCAATGAAAGGGGTCCTTATGAAGGGTAAATAGAAGTTGACAAATCACGTTGTGGTTATTCGTAGGTAAGAAAACGTTCTTGCTAGAACCATATTGCAGCCACGTAAAAGATGCAACAACAATTAGAGGACGTCTAACATGTTTTTGCAGCAATTGCTTTGTGATGTGATATGGCCAAAAGTTGTGATGAATGATGAATGATATATTTTGATGTATGAGATCATGTTCTTGTAATAGGGATCACGACTTGCATGTTGATGAGTATGACAACCGGCAGGAGCCATAGGAGTTGTCTTAATTATTGTATGACCTGCGTGTCAATGATTTAACGCCATGTAATTGCTTTAGTTTATTGCTAAACCGTTAGCCATAGTAGTAGAAGTAATAGTTGGCGAGCAACTTCATGGAGACACGATGATGGAGATCATGATGATGGAGATCATGGTGTCATGCCGGTGACGAAGATGATCATGGAGCCCCGAAGATGGAGATCAAAGGAGCTATATGATATTGGCCATATCATGTCACTACTATATAATTGCATGTGATGTTTATTATGTTTATGCATCTTGTTTACTTAGAACGACGGTAGTAAATAAGATGATCCCTTATAATAATTTCAAGAAAGTGTTCCCCCTAACTGTGCGCCGTTGCTAAAGTTCATCGTTTCGAAGCACCATGTGATGATCGGGTGTGATAGATCCTTACGTTCACATACAACGGGTGTACGACAGTTTTACACATGCAAAAACACTTAGGGTTAACTTGACGAGCCTAGCATGTACAAACATGGCCTCGGAACACAGAGACCGAAAGGTCGAACATGAGTCGTATGGAAGATACGATCAACATGGAGATGTTCACCGATGATGACTAGTCCGTCTCACTTGATGATCGGACACGGCCTAGTCGACTCGGATCATGTAACACTTAGATGACTAGAGGGATGTCAAATCTGAGTGGGAGTTCATTAAATAATTTGATTAGATGAACTTAATTATCATGAACTTAGTCTAGAATCTTTGCAAAATATATCTTGTAGATCAAATGGCCAACGCTCATGTCAACATGAACTTCAACGCGTTCCTAGAGAAAACCAAGCTGAAAGATGATGGCAGCAACTATTTGGACTGGGTCCGGAACCTGAGGATCATCCTCATAGCTGCTAAGAAAGAATATGTCTTAGAAGGACCGCTAGGTGAAGCACCCATCCCAGAGAACCAAGACGTTATGAACGCTTGGCAGTCACGTGATGATGATTACTCCCTCGTTCAGTGCGGCATGCTTTACAGCTTAGAACCGGTGCTCCAAAAGCGTTTTGAGCAACACGGAGCATATGAGATGTTTGAGGAGCTCAAAATGGTTTTCCAAGCTCATGCCTGGGTCGAGAGATATGAAGTCTCTGACAAGTTCTATAGCTGTAAGATGGAGGAAAATAGTTCTGTCAGTGAGCACATACTCAAAATGTCTGGGTTGCACAACCGCCTGTCCCAGCTAGACATTAACCTCCCGGAAGAGGCGGTCATTGACAGAATCCTTCAATCGCTCCCACCGAGCTACAAGAGCTTTGTGATGAACTACAATATGCAGGGGATGGTGAAAACTATTCCTGAAGTATTTTCAATGCTGAAGTCGGCAGAGGTAGAAATCAAGAAAGAACATCAAGTGTTGATGGTCAATAAAACCACCAAGTTCAAGAAGGGCAAGGGTAAGAAGAACTTCAAGAAGGACGACAAAGATGTTGCCGCGCCCGGTAAGCCAGTTACCGGGAAGAAGTCAAAGAATGGACCCAAGCCTGAAACTGAGTGCTTTTATTGCAAAGGGAAGGGTCACTTGAAGCGGAACTGCCCCAAATACTTAGCGGACAAGAAGGCCGGCAACACTAAAGGTATTTTGATATACATGTAATTGATGTGTACCTTACCAGTACTCGTAGTAACTCCTGGGTATTTGATACCGGTGCCGTTGCTCATATTTGTAACTCACAGCAGGAGCTGCGGAATAAGCGGAGACTGGCGAAGGACGAGGTGACGATGCGCATCGGGAATGGTTCCAAGATTGATGTGATCGCCATCGGCACGCTACCTCTACATTTACCTACGGGATTAGTTTTAAACCTCAATAATTGTTATTTAGTGCCAAGTTTGAGCATGAGCATTGTATCTGGATCTCGTTTAATGCAAGATGGCTACTCATTTAAATCCGAGAATAATGGTTGTTCTATTTATATGAGAGATATGTTTTATGGTCATGCCCCGATGGTCAATGGTTTATTTTTGATGAATCCCGAACGTAATGTTACACATATTCATAGTGTGAATACCAAAAGATGTAAAGTTGATAACGATAGTCCCACATACTTGTGGCACTGCCGCCTTGGTCACATTGGTGTCAAGCGTATGAAGAAGCTCCATGCTGATGGACTTTTAGAGTCTCTCGATTATGAATCATTTGACACATGCGAACCTTGCCTCATGGGCAAAATGACCAAGACTCCGTTCTCCGAAACAATGGAGCGAGCAACCAACTTATTGGAAATCATACATACTGTTGTGTGTGGTCCAATGAGCGTTGAGGCTCGCGGAGGATATCGTTATGTTCTCACTCTCACTGATGACTTAAGTAGATATGGGTATGTCTACTTGATCAAACACAAGTCTGAGACCTTTGAAAAGTTCAAGGAATTTTAGAATGAAGTAGAGAATCAACATGATCGAAAAATAAAGTTCTTACGATCAGATCGTGGAGGAGAATATTTAAGTCACGAATTTGGTACACACTTAAGAAAATGTGGAATCGTTTAACAACTCACGCCGCCTGGAACACCTTAGCGTAATGGTGTGTCCGAACGTCATAATCGCACTCTATTGGATATGGTGTGATCTATTATGTCTCTTACCGATTTACCGCTATCATTTTGGGGATACGCTCTAGAGACGGCTATATTCACTTTAAGTAGGGCTCCGTCTAAATCGATTGAGACGACACCGTATGAATTATGGTTTGGGAAGAAACCTAAGCTATCATTTCTAAAAGTTTGGGGATGCGATGCTTATGTCAAGAAACTTCAACCTGAAAAGCTCGAACCCATGTCGGAAAAATGCGTCTTCATAGGATACCCTAAGGAAACCATTGGGTATACCTTATACCTTAGATCCGAAGGCAAGATCTTTGTTGCCAAGAACGGATCCTTTCTGGAAAAAGAGTTTCTCTCGAAAGGAGTAAGTGGGAGAAAAGTAGAACTCGATGAAGTACTACCTCTTGAACTGGAAAGTAGTGCAGCTCAGGAAAATGTTCCTGTGGTGCCTACACCGACTGGAGAGGAAATTAATGATGATGATCAAGGTACTTCGGATCAAGTTGCTACTGAACTTCATAGGTCCACAAGGACACGTTCCACACCAGAGTGGTATGGCAACCCTGTCCTGGAAATCATGTTGTTAGACAACGGTGAACCTTTGAACTATGAAGAAGCAATGGCGGGCCCAGATTCCAACAAATGGCTTGAAGCCATGCAATCCGAGATAGAATCCATGTATGAAAACAAAGTATGGACTTTGACAGACTTGCCTGAGGATCAGCGAGCGATAGAAAACAAATGGATCTTTAAGAAGAAGATGGACGCGGATGGCAATGTTACCATCTATAAAGCTCGACTTGTTGCTAAGTGTTATCGGCAAGTTCAAGGAGTTGACTACGATGAGACTTTCTCTCCCGTAGCGAAGCTGAAGTCCGTCCGAATCATGTTAGCAATTGCCGCATACTATGATTATGAGATATGACAGATGGACGTCAAAACGGCATTCCTTAACAGCTATCTTAAGGAAGAACTGTATATGATGCAGCCAGAGGGTTTTGTCGATCCTAAGAATGCTAACAAGGTATCCATGCTCCAGCGATCCATTTATGGGCTGGTGCAAGCATCTCAGAGTTGGAACATTCGCTTTGATGAGATGATCAAAGCGTTTGGGTTTATGCAGACTTATGGAGAAGCCTGTGTTTACAAGAAAGTGAGTGGGAGCTCTGTAGCATTTCTCATATTATATGTAGATGACATACTTTTGATGGGAAATAATATAGAACTTTTGGACAGCATTAAGGCCTACTTGAATAAGTGTTTTTTAATGAAGGACCTTGGAGAAGCTGCTTACATATTAGGCATCAAGATCTATAGGGATAGATCGAGACGCCTCATAGGTCTTTCACAAAGCACATACCTTGATAAGATATTGTCAGGATCCCGATCCTAAGCCACACCGATCTAGCACGTAACACCTCATATCACTTTGCGGCCTCACACATGGTATTCCCATGGGTGTCGCCTTACCAGGCCCGGGACCGTTTGCGCCTTTTGGTCACGTATATGATAGTGTCACTAGCATCCATATGACAAAGAACCCGGGATGACATGGCTAGTCATGAACCCAAAGTGGCACTAACTTACAGGGACAGGCATACATGACCCAGCAACGAACGTGTCGGTCATCAGCGAGTGAATCCGGGCTGTAGCACTGGGCTAGCAGGACTCCGATGAACCGGGCTGTAGCGGCTAACAGGACTCCGGTATTCATCACGTGACATTTCCCCTAAGGGACAGACACATGAACAAAGAAGGACACATGCCGGCCGGCCTAAGTGTTCCGGAGCAGTAGCAAGCTACCGTGGCTCAGTGGAAACACTAGGAGACATTTCCCAGTAAGAGAGGCTACTAAGGATAAACAACTAGATAGTCAGATCCCACACATACCAAGCATTTCAATAACATACACGCAATATGCTTGATATGTGCAAATACAACATGGCATCACAACATGACTCTACAACTCAAGTATTTCATTCAATAGGCTCCGAGGAGCGAGATATTACAAACATGGGTCTCATGACCCAACAATCAGAGCATACAAGTCAAAGCACATGCGGAAGCTTAACATGTCTGAGTATAGACATCTACAAATGAAAAAGGCTGAGAAGCCTGACTATCTACTAGATCCTGCCGAGGGCACAAGATCGTAGCTGAGGTAATAAGCAAAACGTCGAAGTCCACGCGGTACTACTAGCGAGACTGAAGTCTCTCTGCAAAAACATAAATTAAGCAACGTGAGTACAAATGTACCCAGCAAGTCTTAAATCAGATCTAACTACATATGCATCATTATCAACAAAGGGGATGGTGGGGTTTAACTGCAGCAAGCCAGCTTTGACTCGGTGGCTATCCTGAACTACTACTGCAAGTAACTCTTTTGAGGTGGCGCACACGAGTCCACATATTCACCAACCAATACACCATAATGGATCCGCTCCCGTCTTCCTACGAGAACGCCATCCATAGCACTCACACTTATCTTGCGTATTTTAGAGTATCCACTTTCACTTGTCTATGAACTGTACAGGCAACCCAAAAGTCCTTTTCCGCGGACACGGCTATTCGAATAGATGATGTTAACCCTGCAGGGGTGTACTTCTTCACACACGCTCTCACCACTTACCGCCGTTTACACGACATGTACTCGGCAACCTTCAAGCGGAAGCCCAACGTGGGTGTCGGCCACGGCCTACCTAAACACTCAAGTCTCTAGTCCAGGTTTATCGCCTATTCAGGTTCCATCCGTGAGGAGATCCGGCCGGGGTTTTGCTCACAGCCCCAAACGATGTGTGCAGGGTTCCCGAGACACCAAACGGGCACCCGGTACACCGTGCCACAGTGTATCTACCGCATCATAGCCCACCCCTAGGGTCAGCGCTACGCACGGCCTCCAACACATATCCTACAAACATCAGAAACTAGTTGCAACTCCTGGATAGAGAACAAGGGTGGTTAAGAAGCCGAGAGGGTCCATTGGTTTCGGGCCCAATGCGTGGTAGTATCTGTTTCATGGATCACAAACACATAACTCAGTTCCCGAGGACGGCTTCAATGAGACAACCCACCATGTACTCCTACATGGCCTCTCATCAATACCTTTACCAAATCGTGTTCACACACTTAGCTCACACATAGTAGGACATGTTCACACACCTCTGATTCATCCCCGATGAATCAGACCTGACTCAACTTTAAGCAGTAGCAGGCATGACAAACAAGGATGAATGAGTAGGCACAACAGGGATCAAACAACTCCTACTCATGCTAGTGGGTTTCATCTATTTACTGTGGCAATGACAGGTCATGCAGAGGATAAAGGGGTTCAACTACCGCAGCAAGTAACAGATGAATCATTGTTGTCCTAATGCAATAAAAGAGAGCAGGAGGGAGAGAGTGGGATTGTATCGGAATGAACAAGGGGGTTTTTCTTGCCTGGCACTTCTGAAGATAGCATTGAGTCTTCATCAGTGTCAACGATCACAACGTCGATACAACATCTACCGAGGGGGAACAACACCGACAAACAGAGAAGAAACACGATCAATGCAATGCACAATATGATGCATGCTATGACATGGCAATAAGAATGTGTTTTGGCTAATGCAAGCTAGAACAGATTGAGATGAGTCCATTTGAACCAAAGATTCAAATGCAAACCCATTTTAAGAGGTTATAATAGTGCATTAACTTGTTTCACCTAAACAGCAAGGTTAATGTGTTCTAACATGCCTGAAACTAGTGCAGGTGGATAGATTGGATTTTTTTAATCATTTTTCATATATAAATTATTTGATTTGGACCTACGGTTGATTTTATATGATTTTTAGAAGTTTAGCACATTTTCTGGAATTTCCTGAATAAGAATAATTCCAATAATTGAATTAATGCGTCAGCATTGCGTCAGGGTGACGTCAGCAGGTCAAAGGCGCCAGCCCAGGTCAAACCTGACGGCTGGGACCCACATGTCAGTGTAACAACTAACTAATAGAGTTAGTTAGCGTTAGGTTAGCACTAACCTAGGTTAATTAGAGCCTGGGCCCACTTGTCAGTGAGTCAACTAATTAAATAAGTTAATTAGTGCTAATTAAACCCACACCTAAACTAAATAGGGGCATGGCCCACGCGTCAGTGACCCTGGGGGGGGGTCAAACCCCAGGTCAAACGAGTCAACCTCGCCGGACTTGGTCCACGGCTCGTCGCCGGCGATGCCAGAGATGGCGGAGGTGCTCGGATTTTGCCCACGGTCGACCAAATCGACCGTGGTTTGGTCCTATGCGTAGCTGGGGCTCGCGCTCATCTAGTGGTGGTGGCGGCAGCAGCTGGGACGTCCTGAGTCGACGGCGGCAGCAAGCTAGGCGGCGGCCGGAGTTCGGACGGGGTTGGGTTCGACACTACGGTGCACGGGAGGAGGAGCTGGTGGTGGCTACGGGCTCCTGGTGCTGCGCTGAGCACAATGGTGAGCTTGGTTTCGAGCCACTGTGGCTCTAGCCACGACGGCGCCATGGCCAGCAGCGGGGAGCTTTCGAGTGCAGTGGAATTGGCGGCTACGGAGGCCAAACGAGCACGGGAGCTAGGGGGAGAGGAAGAGGAGCTCACATCGGGGTCGGAGAGGGGGTCAGCGAGCTCGGGGAGGCCCTGTGGACGACGAATCGGCAGCGATGATCTCCGGTGACCGAGGAGGAAGAAGATGGAGTAGCCGGTGATGCAAGTCATCCCAGCGCTTGGGGCGGGGGTGGGGCGAAGCAGCGGTCGTCGACGGTTCTTGCGGACTCAGAGAGGCGGTGAGGGGAGCACAGTGGGCGCGACTATCGCGGCAGCGAGCTCGCGGGCATCTCGGCCATGGTGGAGAGGGTGAGAGAGATAGGCAGGGGGAAATGCGAGATGTCCACGGGGTCGGGGCGGCGACGTGGAGCTCACCCAGGTGTCCAGGGGCGCGGGCGGCAAGCAGGTGGCGCCGTGGCGAGCTCGCGCTCGTCGGCGTCACCTCTGTGCCTGCCTGGCGAGGACGAAGCAGCTGGCTGGCATGGGCCAGCACAGTGCTGGGCCTGCAGGTGGGCTGCAGCCAGGTAAGTGGCCCAGGTAAAAATCTCTCTCTCTCTTTTATTGTTTCTGTTTTCTATTATTTTGCAATTTTTAGGGATTTATATAAAATACTTAAACAGATCCAAAAATCATGAAACTAATCATGGCTACTGTTTAGAATATATCCAACAGTAAACATTTTAGTTTATGATTATTTGAGCATTTAAAATATTCTATAGCATTTAAATGCCCAAATACAAATAGAGTATGATTTAATTCAGAGCCCAATATGTCCTGCAAAAATATAAACCATTTTTGGTAGATGCTTCCACCTCAAACCAGAAATGTTGAACATTTTTAGAGGGCATTTTGAGTTCAATGAAAAAGATTTTATTTTGACCCTAGTTGAATTCATTTGGTGCTAGGGTTTAAGCATCCCCATTTCAAGTTTTCAAAAGAATTTAAACATGATGCATGGAAGCTAAAGCAAAGACAAGCAAGGCCTGAACTGGGGATGTGACAACTCACCCCCACTAAGCAAGAATCTCGTCCCGAGATTCAA
Organism: Triticum aestivum; assembly: GCF_018294505.1. Lineage (NCBI taxonomy): Eukaryota > Viridiplantae > Streptophyta > Magnoliopsida > Poales > Poaceae > Triticum > Triticum aestivum. The sequence goes on from NC_057810.1 coordinate 88,513,661, forward strand.
GCGTAGGGTAAGATGAAGGGGGAACGCAAACTAACACAAACTTCACGATCCAGGTTACACTTCAAATGAACATTGATTTGATCACCATCATTGTCTCGATGTCTTGCTCCAGGAACTCCTACCAACATGACAACGAGAGGAAAAAGAAACTCTAGAAGGATTGATCTTCTCGAAGGTCGAACAACTCAGGAATAACTCACGGAATGAGACATAGCAACATCTCACGAGCTGAGACGCGAAGCACACATCCAGTGCAATGGAGTGGAGCAGATGACGAAGGTTCACTGGGTAGACAACAATTCCACACCTAAGAAGGTGGTGAACGGTTGTCAATGTAGCGAGGATTTGAATTGCCATGATACCATAGCGAGACACCTCAGGGATGGTGACTCATAGATATATCCCCTTAAGTGGCAAGAAGAATTACCTTTGATTCAGAGATCATTGAAACTCTTTATACCAGCCTAGGGTAAATCACAATCGATCATTTGAAGGAGTCTGAAAGAATGACATACTCGGATTAGTATGGATGATGTGGATTAACTTGTTGAAGACAACGCAATGGATGATTTTGTTTATCACCGGAAATGGATGGGACCCATGGTAGAATGGCACATTGGCTGTGCAAGCTGGGAACAAAATGCAAATGTTGGGAATGATTCTGGTAACTGGGGAGAAGATTAACAGTAGAGAGTGTGTCCACTGTTTGAAAAGTTATAGCATAACCGAGGAAACTAAGAGCAATCCTAGTTAGTGTCGATGATAACACCTAGCGCTTGTGTGTGCTCTCAAGAACTTGAGCATTTCCATATTCATCAAGGTTTTACCAATATCCGTGTCAAGGATCCTGGCAACACAACATACTACCATGATGAACAACGATGGATGATGCAGATGCAAAGGAAGATAACCTCCTCAGATTTCACCTTAGCGAGGCCAAGGAATCAAAATCTGGATGATCGACCGAGAGACATTTAGCACTCCGCTTCTAATGTTCTCCTTGATGTGTTAGCGTAATCCATTCATAGATATGGTTTGATATCTAGAACATCAAGTAAAAAGTCGGACTTCGGGAACACAAAATCATAAGGCACAACTAGGGAGTAAATCCTACGAAGTCCTTATGGGGAGGTGGCCAACTTCTTCAGTCAAGATATTACAATAACAGGTCTTCCGGCTGGATGTGTTGGCCACGGCATCCACTTACTGGGTTACAGAGAGACCAATATTATAATTCTTGGGAAACATTCTAACCATCATATCTGCCTGAGATTCAGATCTGGTTGGTGTCAGAATAATCTAGACTCATCAAGTCTAGAAAGTAAAATGAAAGTTTGCAACACAAATCGACGAGATGACGTTGCGAGATTCTCGGGAAATGAACTATGATAGCAAGCTCCAAAACATGAGTTGTTTCTGCTACATACATGTGAACACGCTGTACAAGACAAGCATGACCACGTAGAAGTCTTACAATAAACACTACCGAGTTCTGGTTCGGAACCATCATCGAGGATATTGGAGTCTTGTGCATGATCTAGAATAAGCACAACAAGCTCCTTTTTCTCAAGCAAATCAATCAGTGGCTTGGTGTGCTAGGAAACCCATATGAGTGGAGGCGGACAACCTATCAAACCATAGGGCACTTCGCACGTGCATGACTAACTTGGGACGATTCCAGAGGAAGTAAAAACAAACTTTCTCAGATTCACGGCGGCAACTTACATCAAATGCACGTGAATTAGAGGAAGTCACTTCTTCCATCCAGACATATGCTTCATGAGTTAGCATGAAGAAATGCTTTCAAAAGTTCCCAATACTAGCTTAATGTTCAACAAGATTGTGGAGAAGATAAGGATGTTGTCGATGGGCTCAACAACAATTCATCCAGTTTCCATATAAATGGAATTCCACAATTATGTGAACACGGTGAAAGCATTGGTCAGAACAAAAGATATAATGGTGTATACTCGAAGGATCAACCACGATAAGACAACATTAAGAACATCGTTGGTTCTGATTTGATTTGAGAATAGCCCACACTCAAATCAAAGTTTTGATAAGGTAATAGGTCCAACAACTGATCACAAGGACCAATCGATGAAGATATCTTCTTTCTTCAACATACATACAAAAGGATATCCCTTAAAATGAACTAAGTCGGACAAGGTTTTATCTTCAAACTCTCCAAGTTATTGTTTGGCTCAACCAACTAGCTCAGAGGTATCCAACATAGATTCTTGGAGAAGGGGTGGTTTATATGAAACCAACTTGATCACGAACTCAACATAGCGGTCAGGTGACAACCTGGTAACACTTCCGGGAAGATATTCAGAAAATCACGAACCACCGATATGTTACTAAGCTCGAGAACAATCTTGCTTTTCAGGGCAAGACGATATGATCAAATAAGCAAGGATTGACACTATCCTAACTCATTGATCGAAAAGTGCACCGGGAATGTGGACTAGGTAGCACGAACAACCTTAGGGTGATGATTCAATAATCAACTCGCTAAGGATGAGGTTATTGTCCATTTAACTACCAAGCAACGAAGTTGCTAGGACTATTGATTTCACTCACCATGAGTCACTTATCAGCGTTCCGGTTACAATAACACGGGGACCAAGGAATGAAAAATGATGGCGAGAAGTATCATTGCACCAAGAATTCATAAGATGATGTGTAATTCCTATGATTTTTTTGACATAAAGAGGGTAACACCTCAGGGTAGAACAGAACAAAAACTGGATTAGTATTTTGATCTGCGGAGTATGACTACTTTGACCCAATCCTAGATATGGATGAGGTACTGGAGTTCATTTCTCCTAGTCATTCTGGAATAGAATGGCTTGACAGGACCACAAGAATAATAGGCATCGATGAACGATTGCATGCATACTCTTGACTATCAATTGGTAGACGAGGGTCGGAAGACAACTAAAGCGGGACAACTCAAAGGAACATACAGTTTTATAAGTTGTGGATGCATAGGTTAGTATGTCGAACCAAGTTCAACAAGTTTCTCCCGGATAACCCATGCAGAAAAGTAGAACTGGTAGAGTCGCAATATAGAATGGAGAACCCATCGAGAGCACTCATGTGGTGATCTTTTGATCCCACAAACATCTGCCGTAAGCGGTTCATAGTATTTGGAAGAAGGGAATACCGGACCTCGAGGACTAATGCAAAGGTTATTAATTTCCTAAAGGAACTAGCAAACACTAACAACATGAAGTAGGTAGAGTGAATATCGGGTTCAAAACCCAAGGAGTGGAATACCTACTAACTAAATGGCATCACGGGATGCTTTCGAGAATAATGGCCAGAATCATCACACTGGAACACAGAACATGGCTAGATTACTAGGTGATACTCTAAACATCTAGGGTCATAATAATTACTCCAGCATATATGTCAAGGAAACAGAGTACCTCAACTCACAGACTAATGTGATTAATCTGACCAAAGGGACATCGGGAACGGGAAGAAGGGATTTGCAAATGCATCAGACTGTTTTGAAACCTGGGATGACTCGGACAGCATAACAGCTGTAAATGCTCAAAAAGATTTGAGACATACTACAAAAATGGTGGCATAACCACTCAGAAACACAATATCAAGGTTTCGAGATCAACAGTTAACATACAGAAGTAGTAGGAGTTGGACTGAGGCTTAAATCCAACAATCTTATAAGTCTACGGATTAGTAACACGTGATCCTGATAGACAGAAGAGAAAGCCTAGTTCCTTAACCCCGTAGGAAAGGTAAGATGACTCAGATCAGAAGGGCACAAGGTATAAGGAGTAAAAAGAGCCTTACGTTCCATCCCACAAGCAATTCCCTTACATAGCTAAAGAATTTCTAGACTCAACTTCGACCAGTTTGGCTTGGTAATCCTACAGGCAGTCAAGCTCTGATACCAAAGCTGTCAGGACCCCGATACTAAGCCACACCGATCTAGCACGTAACACCTCATATCACTTTGCGGCCTCACGCACGGTATTCCCATGGGTGTCGCCTTACTAGGCCCGGGACCGTTTGCGCCTTTTGGCTCACGTATATGATAGTGTCGCTAGCATCCATATGACAAAGAACCCGGGCTGACATGGCTAGTCGTGAACCCAAAGTGGCACTAACTTACAAGGACAGGCATACATGACCCAGCAATGAACGTGTCGGTCATCAGCGAGTGAATCCGGGCTGTAGCACTGGGCTAGCAGGACTCCGGTGAACCGGACTGTAGCGGCTAACATGACTCCGGTATTCATCGCGTGACATTTCCCCGAAGGGACAAACACAGGAACGAAGAAGGACACATGCCGGCCAGCCTAAGTGTTCCGGAGCAGTAGCAAGCTACCATGGCTCAGTGGAAACACTAGGAGACATTTCCCGGTAAGAGAGGCTACTAAGGATAAACAACTAGATAGTCAGATCCCACACATACCAAGCATTTCAATAACATACACACAATATGCTCGATATGTGCAAATACAACATGGCATCACAACATGACTCTACAACTCAAGTATTTCATTCAATAGGCTCCGAGGAGCGAGATATTACAAACAAAGGTCTCATGACCCAACAATCAGAGCATACAAGTCAAAGCACATGCGGAAGCTTAACATGTCTGAGTACAGACATCTACAAATGAAAAAGGCTAAGAAGCCTGACTATCTACTAGATCCTGCCGAGGGCACAAGATCGTAGCTGAGGTAATAAGCTAAACGTCGAAGTCCACGCGGTACTACTAGCGAGACTGAAGTCTCTCTGCAAAAACATAAATTAAGCAACGTGAGTACAAATGTACCCAACAAGACTTACATCAGATCTAACTACATATGCATCATTATCAACAAAGGGGATGGTGGGGTTTAACTGCAGCAAGCCAGCTTTGACTCGGTGGCTATCCTGAACTACTACTGCAAGTAACTCTTTTGAGGTGGCACACACGAGTCCACATATTCACCAACCAATACACCACTATGGATCTGCTCCCGTCTCCCTACGAGAACGCCATCCATAGCACTCACACTTATCTTGCGTATTTTAGAGTATCCACTTTCACTTGTCTATGAACTGTACAGGCAACCCAGAAGTCCTTTTCCGCGGACACGGCTATTCGAATAGATGATGTTAACCCTGCAGGGGTGTACTTCTTCACACACGCTCTCACCACTTACCGCCGTTTACACGACATGTACTCAAGAACCTTCAAGCGGAAGCCCAACGTGGGTGTCGGCCACGGCCTACCTAAACACTCAAGTCTCTAGTCCAGGTTTATCGCCTATCCGGGTTCCATCCGCGAGGAGATCCGGCCGGGGTTTCGCTCACAGCCCCAAACGATGTGTGCAGGGTTCCCGAGACACCAAACGGGCACCCGGTACACCGTGCCACGGTGTATCTACCGCATCATAGCCCACCCCTAGGGTCAGTGCTACGCACGGCCTCCAACACATATCCTACAAACACCAGAAACTAGTTGCAACTCCTGGACAGAGAACAAGGGTGGTTAAGAACCCCTAGTATCTGTTTCATGGATCACAAACACAGAACTCAGTTCCTGAGGACGGCTTCAATGAGACAACCCACCATGTACTCCTACATGGCCTCTCATCAATACCTTTACCAAATCGTGTTCACACACTTAGCTCACACACAGTAGGACATGTTCACACACCTCTGATTCATCCCCGATGAATCAGACCTGATTCAACTTTAAGCAGTAGCAGGCATGACAAACAAGCATGAATGAGTAGGCACAACATGGCTCAAACAACTCCTACTCATGCTAGTGGGTTTCATCTATTTACTGTGGCAATGACAGGTCATGCAGAGGATAAAGGGGTTCAACTACCGCAGCAAGTAACAGATGAATCGTTGTTGTCCTAATGCAATAAAAGAGAGCAGGAGCGAGAGAGTGGGATTGTATCAGAATGAACAAGGGGTTTTTGCTTGCCTGGCACTTCTGAAGATAGCATTGAGTCTTCATCAGTGTCAATGATCACAACGTCGATACAACGTCTACCGAGGGGGAACAACACCGACAAACAGAGAAGAAACACGATCAATGCAATGCACAATATGATGCATGCTATGACATGGCAATAAGAATGTGTTTTGGCTAATGCAAGCTAGAACAGATTGAGATGAGTCCATTTGAACCAAAGATTCAAATGCAAACCCATTTTAAGAGGTTATAATAGTGCATTAACTTGTTTCACCTAAACAGCAAGGTTAATGTGTTCTAACATGCATGAAACCAGTGCAGATGGATAGATTGGATTTTTCTGATCATTTTTCATATATAAATTATTTGATTTGGAGCTCCGGTTGATTTTATATGATTTTTAGAAGTTTAGGACATTTTCTAGAATTTCCTGAATAAGAATAATTCCAATAATTGAATTAATGCGTCAGCATTGCGTCAGGGTGACGTCAGCAGGTCAAAGGCGCCAGCCCAGGTCAAACCTGACGGCTGGGACCCACATGTCAGTGTAACAACTAACTAACAGAGTTAGTTAGCGTTAGGTTAGCACTAACCTAGGTTAATTAGAGCCTAGGCCCACTTGTCAGTGAGTCAACTAATTAACTAAGTTAATTAGTGCTAATTAAACCCACACCTAAACTAAATAGGGGCATGGCCCACGCGTCAGTGACCCTGGGGGGGTCAAACCCCAGGTCAAATGAGTCAACCTCGCCGAACTTGGTCCATGGCTCGTCGCCGGCGACGCCAGAGACGGCGGAGGTGCTCGAATTTTGCCCACGGTCGACCAAATCGACCATGGTTTGGTCCTATGCGTAGCTGGGGCTCGCTCGCATCTAGTGGTGGTGGCGGCAGCAGCTGGGACGGCCTGAGTCGACGGCGGCAGCGATCTAGGCGGCGGCTGGAGTTCGGACGGGGTTGGGTTTGACGCTACGATGCACGGGAGGAGGAGCTTGTGGTGGCTACGGGCTCCTGGTGCTGCGCTGAGCACAACGGTGAGCTTGGCTTCGAGCCACTATGGCTCTAGCCACGACGGCACCATGGCCGGCGGCGGGGAGCTTTTGGGTGCGGTGGAATCGGCGGCTACGGAGGCCAAACGAGCACGGGAGCTAGGGGGAGAGGAAGAGGAGCTCACATCGGGGTCGGAGAGGGGGTCAGCGAGCTCGGGGAGGCCCTGTGGACGACGAATCGGCGGCGACGATCTCCGGTGACCGAGGAGGAAGAAGATGGAGTAGTCGGTGATGCAAGTCATCCCAGCGCTTGGGGCCAGGGTGGGGCGAAGTAGCGGTCGTCGGCGGTTCTTGCGGACTCAGAGAGGCGATGAGGGGAGCACGGTGGGCGCGTCTATCGCGGCAGCGAGCTCGCGGGCGTCTCGGCCATGGTGGAGAGGGAGGCAGGGGGAAATGCGAGATGTCCACGGGGTCGGGGCAGCGACGTGGAGCTCACCCAGGTGTCCAGGGGCGCTGGCGGCAAGCAGGTGGCGCCGTGGCGAGCTCGCGCTCGTCGGCGTCACCTCTATGCCTGCCTGCGAGGACGAAGCAGCTGGCTGGCATGGGCCAGCACAGTGCTGGGCCTGCCAGGTGGGCTGCGGCCAGGTAAGTGGCCCAGGTAAAAATCTCTCTCTCTCTCTTTTATTTATTGTTTCTATTTTCTATTATTTTGTAGTCTTTAGGGCTTTATATAAAATACTTAAACAGATTCAAAAATCATGAAACTAATCATGGCTACTGTTTAGAATATATCCAACAGTAAACATTTTAGTTTATGATTATTTGAGCATTTAAAATATTCTATAGCATTTAAATGCCCAAATAGAAATAGAGTATGATTTAATTCAGAGCCCCATATGTCCTGCAAAAATATAAACCATTTTTGGTAGATGCTTCCACCTCAAACCAGAAATGTTGAACATTTTTAGAGGGCATTTTGAGTTCAATGAAAAATATTTTATTTTGACCCTAGTTGAATTCATTTGGTGCTAGGGTTTAAGCATCCCCATTTCAAATTTTCAAAAGAATTTAAACATGATGCATGGAAGCTAAAGCAAAGACAAGCAAGGCCTGAACTGGGGATGTGACAGATATTGAAGAAGTTCAAAATGGATCAGTCCAAGAAAGGGTTCTTGCCTGTATTGCAAGGTGTGAGATTGAGCTCGGCTCAATGCCCGACCACCGCAAAAGATAAAGAAGAGATGAGTGTCATCCCCTATGCCTCAGCCATAGGATCTATTATGTATGCCATGCTGTGTACCTGACCTGATGTAAACCTTACTGTAAGTTTGGTAGGAAGGTACCAAAGTAATCCCGGCAAGGAACACTGGACAGCGGTCAAGAATATGCTGAAGTACCTGAAAAGGACAAAGGACATGTTTCTTGTTTATGGAGGTGACGAAGAGCTCGTTGTAAAGGGTTACGTCGATGCTAGCTTCGACACAGATCTAGATGACTGTAAGTCACAAACCGGATACGTGTATATGTTGAATCCTGGAGCAGTAAGCTGGTGCAGTTGCAAGCAGAGCATCGTGGCGGGATCTACATGTGAAGCGGAGTACATGGCAGCCTCGGAGGCAGCACATGAAGCAATATGGATGAAGGAGTTCATCACCGACCAAGGAGTCATACCCAATGCATCGGGGCCAATCACTCTCTTCTGTGACAACACTGGAGCTATTGCCCTTGCCAAGGAGCCCAGGTTTCACAAGAAGACCAGGCACATCAAGCGTCGTTTCAACTCCATCCGTGAAAATGTTCAAGATGGAGACATAGATATTTGCAAAGTACATACGGATCTGAATGTCGCAGATCCGTTGACTAAACCTCTTCCGCGAGCAAAACATGATCAACACCAGAACTCTATGGGTGTTCGATTCATCACAATGTAACTAGATTATTGACTCTAGTGCAAGTGGGAGACTGTTGGAAATATGCCCTAGAGGCAATAATAGAAGGATTATTATTATATTTCCTTGTTCATGATAATTGTCTTTTATTCATGCTATAATTGTATTATCCGGAAATCATAATACACGCGTGAATACTTAGACCACAACATGTCCCTAGTAAGCCTCTAGTTGACTAGCTCGTTGATCAACAGATAGTCATGGTTTCCTGACTATGACATTGGATGTCATTGATAACGGGATCACATCATTAGGAGAATGATGTGATGGACAAGACCCAATCCTAACCATAGCACAAAGATCGTATAGTTCGTTTGCTGGAGCTTATCCAATGTCAAGTATTTTTTCCTTAGACCATGAGATCGTGTAACTCCCGGATACCGTAGGAGTGCTTTGGGTGTACCAAACGTCACAACGTAAATGGGTGACTATAAAGGTGCACTATAGGTATCTCCGAAAGTGTCTGTTGGGTTGACACAGATCGAGACTGGGATTTGTCACTCCGTATGACGGAGAGGTATCTCTGGGCCCACTCGGTAATGCATCATCATAATGAGCTCAAAGTGACCAAGTGTCTGGTCACGGGATCATGCATTACGGTACAAGTAAAGTGACTTGCCGGTAACGAGATTGAACGAGGTATTGGGATACCGACGATCGAATCTCGGGCAAGTAACATACCGATTGACAAAGGGAATTGTATACGGGGTTGCTTGAATCCTCGACATCGTGGTTCATCCGATGAGATCATCGAGGAGTATGTGGGAGCCAACATGGGTATCCAGATCCCGCTGTTGGTTATTGACCAGAGAGCCGTCTCGGTCATGTCTACATGTCTCCCGAACCCGTAGGGTCTACACACTTAAGGTTCGGTGACGCTAGAGTTGTATGAATATGAGTATGCAGCAAACCGAAAGTTGTTCCGAGTCCCGGGTGAGATCCCGGACATCACGAGGAGTTCCGGAATGGTCCAGAGGTAAAGAATTATATATGGGAAGTCGAGTTTCGGCCATCGGGATAGTTTCGGGGGTCACCGGTATTGTACCGGGACCACCGGAAGGGTTCCGGGGGTCCACCGGGTGGGGCCACCCATCCCGGAGGGCCCCATCGGCTAAAGTGGGAGGGGAACCAGCCCCTGGTGGGCTGGTGCGCCCCCCCTGGGCCCCCCTCTGCGCCTAGGGTTGGGAACCCTAGGGGAGGGGATGCCTCCACTTGCCTTGGGGGGCACTCCACCCCCCTGGCCGCCGCCCCCCTTAGGAGATCCCATCTCCAGGGCCGGCACCCCCCTGGGGTCCTTATATAAAGCGGGGGGTGGGAGGGCAGCCGCACCCGACACCTGGCGCCTTCCTACCCCCCTTTCTACACCTCCTCCTCCCGTAGTCGCTTGGCGAAGCCCTGCCGGAACCCAGCTGCATCCACCACCACGCCGTCGTGCTGCTGGATCTTCATCAACCTCTCCTTCCCCCTTGCTGGATCAAGGAGGAGGAGACGTCACGCTGACCGTACGTGTGTTGAACGCGGAGGTGCCGTCCGTTCGGCGCTAGGATCTCCGGTGATTTGGATCACGATGAGTACGACTCCCTCAACCCCGTTCTCTTGAACGCTTCCGCTCGCGATCTACAAGGGTATGTAGATGCACTCCGCTCTCTCGTTGCTAGATGAACTCATAGATTGATCTTGGTGAACGTAGGAATTTTTTTATTTTATGCAACGTTCCCCAACAGTTTCAGGGTTTGTATAAATGGCCATGGTCACAGTTTTCTGGTCTTGCTGTGTAAAGCTGAAACTCTACTTTGTAATATCAAAGGAAACTGGGCTCACAACAGTAAACCAGTAATATCCCAATATGACATCATGGCTGGGCAAATCCAATGTTCTGAAAAATTATGAGATAATTTGAGATTTGCTTCCTAAAACTCACAATTGGGTATCACAGCAGTAGACAACAATTTCCCTTCTCCAGCTACTGCAATAGCTCTTGGTTTTACTGGAATCATGTTGTAATTTGATTTAGCTGCAAACTATGTATTAATGAAAGAGGTAGTATTGCTAGAGTCCAGTAGAGCAATTGCTCTTTTCCCATTGATGTGTATCCACTGAAAAAATAGCTCGCTATAGCGTCGCTAATAGCGCGCTATAGCGTATTGAGAATTGCCTCACTAAATATATTGGTGTACAACGTCTCGCTAATAGAATGCTATAGCACGATATAGCACGCTAATAGCATATTTTGCGGTCGCCACTATTTTGCTGTAGCGCGCTATTTTTTTCATTGTGTGTATCACATTAGTTTGGGTGGGAACTGCCAACCTTTGCCCCATAGCATGAGCTGAAATGAACATGACTTGTTCTTCTTGTTCAACTGCCTCCACTTGTTCCTGCTGAACTGCATCTTCAATTTCCTCTGGTTGTTGTTCCTCACTTTCTTGTTGTAGCATGTGGACATTGGGAATTAGCTTACATTTGTGGCCATGCATCCATTTATCTCCACATCTCCAACATTCCCCCACTTTTCTTATTTTCTATGAGTTGTTAACAGGAACTTTAGCTTGTCTCATTGGCAATTGCTGTCGAAGTACAGGAGTACTCTACTTTGCCTCAGCAGACCAATTTGGTTTCTGATAGAAGTTGTTAAAGGTTGTCCCTGTTTTCTTTGGTGTTGCTTCTATGTGAGGATGACATGGCTCTATGTCCTTAGCCAAACAGTAAGCATCTGTTAGAGTTTGTGGGCGAAGGGGTCTTAATTGGTACTTGATACCTTCTCTCAACCCATTAACATAACATCAACGGACCATAGCTCCCCTAAGTCAGGGTTTTCCTCCTGGACATCTGCCATTAGATCCTCAAACACTTTGGTTTATTCAGACATTGTATTGTGCAGCTGCTTGACAGAATTGAATTTTTCAGTCAAGTCATAGGAGCCCTTGTCAGAAAATCTTTTTACCACTTCAGCTGCAAACTGTTTCCAAGTCAATTGTTTCTTAAGCAATCCAGATCTTCTCAACCATACATCTGCTTCATCTGTAACATACAATTGAGCCAGGGAAATCTTGTACTCCTCTGGAGCTGCCTCAACCACCCTACAGGATCGTCACCAGAAAACTTGGGAAAATAAAGTTTAGGACCTTTTGTTAGTGCTTGCATGAACTGTGCTTGCATGCCCTGCTCATAGGTTCTGCAATAGCCTTGCCAAAGTTGCCTATCTTTGTTATTCTGATAGTATTGATTGAAAGCTAGTGCATGCACATGATATCTAGCAGTGATTTGAGTTTCCACATTGGGTATTGCTTCTATTCTGATGGGATATGCATAACCTGGATGTGCTTGGACTCTGTTTGTCTTGATAGGAGGTAAATGCTCCAGTTGCTCTTCTATTTGCTTTGTTTTTTCTTTCTCTAATTCTAGCTGTTTTCTCAATTGCTCTGTTCTGTCCACTTGGTCATGTATGTCCTCCTGCTATAATGTTGGGGATTTAGGAACCTGATTAGAGCTAGATGGTTTACCATCCTGAGGATTAGGAGATGTAGCTTTCACCAGAGTCTGCAGAACTGAACTCATTGCAGATAATTGTTTGCTGAGGTCGAGCAGTACCTGCTCCGCATTACCCACATGATTTGATATTTCACCTTGCTTATTACTCATAGACAACATCTCCTCTTGTAACTTGTTCATCTCCGAGCGCATCTGTGCACTATCTTGTTCCAAGCTACCAAAATCATCCGGAAGGCCAAGCACCTCTTGCAAATCAGCTTCATCAATAGCCTTAGTACGACGCGTCGCCTTGATCAGAGATTCAGGTGAGGAATTTTACCACTGGATCTCCCAGCAACCCTGCCCTTACCTCTAACCCTGCCGCCGACACGATCCACGCCTCCATAGCACATAGATCTGCGCTCGAACTCAAGATTTTACCGATCAAGCAGTGTGCTTGAACAACCGATTCTGCTCGACAGATCTGTGCTAGAATTTCACCACCGCCTACCACCTCAACCCCGTCGCCACGCCACCCATAGGACACAGCTGCCAGATGCGAGGAAGGGTGGGACAAAGGGGTGGGAATTCCTGATCGGAGGAATTGAAAGTGCTAGTTATCGACTAGAGGGGGGGGAGAATAGGCGTTTTTTATGAAAGTCTTCAAAACACGATGGCGTTGAAGACAAACAAGTAAACTAAACCTATATAGTAAGCAGCGGAATGAAAACTACACTAGGCAAGCATTAGTCAAGCATACAGCGCAGTGAAAGCACAAAGACTAACTACAACTAGGTAGACATGATCAGAATGGAAGATAGTACGAAGCCAAACATATATAAGTCTTCACACAATGAAGTCAAATGAATCAGGCAGGCAAGCAATGACTTCACGAAGACAAACTGAAAAGTAAGGAGAGTAGGGGATAAAACCAGTTGCTTGGTGAAGACAAGGATTTGGTAGACCAGTTCCAGTTGCTGTGACAACTGTACGTCTAGTTACGGAGGCTGAGATTGAACTTAGAAGACCGTGTCTTCACCTTATTCCCCTTGAGCTAAGGACACCCAGTCCTCGCCCAATCACTCTGGTAAGTCTTCAAGGTAGACTCCCAAACCTTCACAGACTCCGTTCACAGGCAATCCACAATGACTCTTGGATGCTCAGAATGCGTTGCCTAACCGGCTGGAGGATTCACAGTCGTCAAGTGTAACAAGTCTTCAGATCATGCAGACAGAAAGACTTCAGTGATGCCTAACACTCTTTGGCTCTGGGTGTTTTGGGCTTAGTCCTCGCAAGGATCTCTCTCTCAAATGCTTCGGAGGTGGGTTGCTCTCAAACGACAAAAGTCATGCACTAACTCTAAGCAGCCACATATTTATGGTGTAGGGGTTGGCTATTTGTAGCCAGGAGGCAACCCGACCTGATATGTCCGAAATGACCCTGTGTCACTAAGGAACCGACACATGTCCAACGGTCGGATATCAAACACACGCGACAGCTTGGCTTGGGCTACAAGCAAAGCTGACGCATCCAGCTATGGATAAGGTTTGCTCTCATTGTCTTCTCAAGAATACATAGGATTTTGTTGAGCATCACTTCACTCACTCTGACTTTGTTCACTTGGACCCCACTTAATAGTACGGTGGTTCCTATGACTCAATAAATAAGAATGGAAACTACGACACAGCTATGTCTTCGCACTCCATAGTCTTCATGTGAATATCTTCACAAGTCATAATCCTCATCGTGAATGTCTTTATGAACTACCATTGTCTTCAATGTATTCACACATTTTTAGGGGTCATCTCTGGTAGGTAAACTGAATAAATGAGGGACTACTACCTGTGTTATCTTGCAATTCTCACAAACACATTAGTCCCTCAACCACGTTTGTCGTCAATACTCCAAAACCAACTAGGAGTGGCACTAGATGCACTTACAATCTCCCCCTTTTTGGTGATCGATGACAAACTGGTTGAAGTTTTCAACGGGGATACAAGTATGTGAAAGTTCAATTTTGTGAGCATTGTCTTCATACATTAAAAGAGGCTCCCCTGAAGGTGTGCATATAAGTAGTTTGCTTTTGAATGCAAATGCACATGGAAGGTTTTGCTTTGTGGAGGCCATCTTCAAGGTGTGAAGACAATTCATCATGCATATATGAAAGTAATGAAGATAATGATATGCATAATGAAAACTAGACATCTGAAGAACGACTTCATGCGGAATTTATCATCGCATCACAAAGTGGCAGCAAGAGTAGCAGACAAGCATCAAGTTCAAGTGTTACAACTCAAAAGCCAAATAGTTTCAAAACAAGAGTCGTAAGAACTTAGCAAAAATAAATAAATAAAGCAACCACCCATATGGACCCGTTTGAAGACTATCAACTCAAATGCTTCTCCCCCTTTTGTCAGTAATGACCAAAAAGGTTTGAAGACATAGAGTATCTACTCGTTCCCAGCTGGAGTAGAAGATGGATCAGTGTAACGCCCCGGATCTAACTTTCCATAATTGTAACCAACTCTTGCCATTTCCGGCTAGGTGATATGTTATTTCCTCCGTGGTTGGGTTTTTGTCTTTTGTTTTGCATTTTGTTCATGTCATGCATCTCATCTCAGAGCATCATGCACATTGCATCGGCATTGTTTTCTTAAAAACTTGCATCCGCTCGTAGTTGCCGCTCCTCGCTTCTCTCCGTTGCGTTCGTTGACCATTCCGAGACCAACCGTGTTTTCGTTTCCCTCTTGTCAAACCACCTAACCTCTCTCAGACCCCCTCGCGAGCTTGTCCGAAACTTACCCGAAGCCGAACCGGTCTGTCGTTATCGATGAGTCCAGATCATCCCCTAACATCTATAAAACATCTCCGTTTTATTATTTGGGATTCCCTACCTATTTATTCTCATCCGTCGGATTTTGATCCGATGATCCAAAACTTCTCCTCTATCTATAAATAGACAACCTAACCCTAGCCCCTAGCCTACCCTAACCCTTGTGCCGCCGCCACTCCTCTCCCTCGGGATCCATCCCGCAGCCACCTGGTCTCCCCTACCACCCAGTCCCGTCGATCCATCCATCCATCAATCCCCACCAACTAGTGCAGCTCCCCACTGTTGATCTGAGCCGTCAGATCCAGATCGAACGAACCCCGTTGTCCCAGTTCATCCCGCAGAGGCCCTCGATCCAGCAGCCCCGCGCAGCGCCACAAGGCCCGAGCCCTCGTCCCCTCATCTCGTGCCTCGATCCAAGATGGATCGGGAGCAGCTCTACCCTTCACCAGCCGCCAGCGACCAGGATCCGCACGTCGTACTTGTCGCCTCTCCTTCCATCCCCTCTTTCCTCCAGCTCTCTCCCCCTCACTTTTCTCTCTCTTTTGTCTCTGTCCCATAGGAGTTCCCATCCATGGCGCTAGGAGAAGAGCGCCCCGACCACGTCGTCACCAGCTCGCCGCAACAGAGCTCCTCCTCTGTCGCCATTGCCCATTCCCAGCCGGATCCCGCCAGCAGGGCCCCGTCCCCACCTCTGGTGCCCCAAGTTCCGCCGCCGTTGTCGCTCCACTGCCATGGCGTCTCGGCCTCCTCTGCTTCCCGCGTCGCCCAAGTCCCCCTACCTCGCCGGACCTCGCTGCTGCCTTCCCGTCTAGTGTTGCCGCGCCCTGCTTTCTCTGCATCAAGGACGAGGCCAGCGCCAAGTCCCGCTCGATCCCCTGCCTGCATTGACTACGCCCCGCTTGCATCGCGTAGCCCAGCGCCTCCCCTTCGCCCGTAGACCCCGACTCCAGCCAGCAACATCTCCACTGACCGGGCCATGGCCCATGGTGAGAAAGCCCCAGCCCCTCCTCTTTGTTGGCCCAACATGCAGCATATTCGGCCCGATGTGTTTTTTTTCCTGCTGCGAATTTAGACATTATCTAGAAAATTGCATGTTTATCGATTGACCCCTTATCTTCATGCTTATCATATCTTACTAACCGTGCATCGGTTTAAAATGATGTAAACATGTAAAATGCTTAGTTTTTCCTGTACTTTCATAATCTGCTACTTTCATCTATGTTAAAAATGTTTAAAATGCTGTTTGTGTTTATTTGCTCAAATGCCATGCTAAAATGATTTATTTCATAACTAAATAACCGTAGCTCCGAATTTAATAAACTTTATATGTAAATGGGGTGAAAAATGCATAGATTAACATGGTCTACTTTTTTTACTGTTTAACAACATTAAAATATGGTTTAGGGCAGAACAGTACCAAATTCGAAATATGGACATGAGGATTTTCCGGAATTGTTGTTTGTTGTTTCCGACCTCATTTAAACTTGCCTAAATAGTTAGTTTACTTATGTTTCACCTCTTGCCATGTTTAACAACATTTAATATTGTTGTGTACCTAAACGAGATCAAACTAAATAATTGCTTGTGGTGTTTCGTCAATATGCAACTCGTTGCATATTGAGCTCCACTTAATTTGTAGTATTGTTTGTGCACTTTGCCATGCCATGCCTCATTAAACCGGACATGCATGATACTTGTTTGTACATCATGCCATGTTTATGTGATGGTTGTTTACCATGTTGTTTGCTTCTTTCCAGTTGTGCTTCCTCTCAATAGTTCCCGTTTTGTTGCGATCGTGAGGTTTCGTTCGACTATGTTGGTTCATCTACTTCTTGGACTCGTTCTTCTTCCTTGTGGGATTTCAGGAAAGATGACCATTACCCTCGATATCACTTCTATATTTGATTGCTAATTGCTTTGTTTTATCGCTATGATGCGCTACCTATCACTTGTTTACCATGCCTCCCATATTGCCATGTCAAGCCTCTAACCCACCTTCCTAGCAAACCGTTGTTTGGCTAAGTTACCTCTTTTGCTCAGCCCCTCTTATAGCATTGTTAGTTGCAGGTGAAGTTTAAGATTGCTCCGTGTTGCACCATGATTATGTTGGGATATCACAATATCTCTTATTTTAATTAATGCATCTATATACTTGGTAACGGGTGGAAGGCTCGGCCTTATGCCTGGTGTTTTGTTCCACTCTTGCCGCCTTAGTTTTTGTCATACTGGTGTTATGTTCCTTGATTTTGCGTTCCTCACGCGGTCGGGTTTATGGGAACCCCTTAACAGTTCGCCTTGAATAAACTTCCTCTAGCAAGGCCCAACATTGGTTTTCCATTTGCCTAACAACCTATAACCCTCCCATGGGGTCTGCAGCCCCGAGGGTCATCTTTATTTTAACCCCCCGGGCTAGTGCTTCTCTAAGTGTTGGTCCGAACCGAGTAGACTGCGGGGCCATCTCGGGGAGACTTGAGGGTTGGTTTTACTCGTAGGATGTCTCATCCGGTGTGCCCTGCGAACGAGATATGTGCAGATCCTATCGGGATTTGTCGGCACAATCGGGCGGTCTTGTTGGTCTTGTTTTACCATTGTCGAAATGTCTTGTAACCGGGATTCCGAGGCTGATCGGGTCTTCCCGGGAGAAGGAATATCCTTCGCTGATCGTGAGAGCTTGTGATGGGCTAAGTTGGGACACCCCTGCAGGGTATAAACTTTCGAAAGCCGTGCCCGCGGTTATGTGGCAGATGGGAATTTGTTAATATATTGTGTAGAGAACTTGACACTTGACTTAATTAAAAGGCATCAACCGCGTGTGTAGTTGTGATGGTCTCTTCTCGGCGGAGTCCGGTAAGTGAACACGGTTTGTGTTATGGTTGAACGTAAGTAGTTTCAGGATCACTTCTTGATCACTTATAGCTTCACGACCATTGCATTGCTTCTCTTCTCGCTCTTATTTGCGTATGTTAGCCACCATATTTGCTTAGTGCTTGCTGCAACCCCACCTCATTACCTTGTCCTACCCTTAAGCTTAAATAGTCTTCATATCACGGGTTTTGAGAGTGTTGAGTCCTCGTGACTCACAAGGTACTACCAAACAGTTGCAAGTGCCGATGATACCAGTACAGGCGATGCTACCGAACTCAAGCGGGAGTTCGACGAGGACCTTGGTCTTTACTATGTTTTGTTTCCTGATGATCAGTAGTCGAGCCCAGTTGGGACAATCGGGGATCTAGTATTTGGGGTTATCTTCCTTTTCATTTGGATTTGTTCGTAGTCGGACTATGTATGTACTTTGAATGATGTATGATTTATTTAAGTACTCGTGTGAAGTAGCGATTGTAAGCCAACTCTTTATCCCAGACTTGTTCATTACATGGGATTGTGTGAAGATGACCCTTCTTGCGACAAAACCACAATGCGGTTATGCCTCTAAGTCGTGCTTCGACACATGGGAGATATAGCCGCATCGTGGGTGTTACAAGTTGGTAATCAGAGCCATCCCCAACTTAGGAGCCCCTTGCTTGATCGAATCGCTGACGTTGTTGAGTCTAGAACAAAAATGTTTTGATTCTTAGGGTTATATATATCGGAGAGTAGGATTCTTTTTACTCCTCGGTCCCTTCGTCGCTCTCGTGAGGCCTCCTGACGTAGATGTTTTGTCTTTCCTCTCCTCTAATTTCATGAATTTTTTTTGGATCAGGCGGGTATCTTGGGATCATTCCGATATTCTTGTGATGAGAACATTGTTCTTGGTGCCTCCTGACATTTAGGGTTTGTGGCAGTGTCCCGGGGAGTTGAGCTCCGAGGTGTTGTCGTCACAATTTTATCGTTGCAGTTCTGGAATACCTGAGTTTTCGCCGACTTCGAAAATCTCTTTTATGCAGTTGTTGGTGAGATAACCTCGACGCCACCCAGTACTGGGGTGGGAGTTCGGGAGTATTTCCATAGCTCGTATAACTGATGCTTTTGGAAGGTTGAGGTACACGATTTCCGAAGGTTTCTTGGTTATGTGTTGACGGATGGATGCAGCTTGGATGTAGGTATTGTTAGTTTGGGTGAGATATTTATTGCTTCCCCTTGTATCCCCAACACCAGATTGCATAACCAGAAAGTTTCGGGAGTTTATAAGTGGGAATTCAAGTAGCTCTAGTTTTTTTTCTTCCCGACAGATGCATGATATGAGATTTGGGTTCGACGTCTAGTGGTCCGCCTATCCACGGTCCTTTTTATACTAGTGTTGTTGTGTCTTAAAGAATCCTTGGCTATGCTGATCCGGGGACGCGTCGTATGTCATGTGCACTGCCTTGTACATGATGGTGTTGTACGATCGAGCCCGTGTGGGCCCCACCACGAAAACTTCGGGCAAAATCTCTATCATATGTTTGTTTCCGGCTTATTCTGCAGGCAAAATCCTTTGTTTTGTTTTATTTGTGGTATTCAAGTTGCTTCGAAGTCAAATGTTGAATCCATACCTTTCCTAAATGGTGTTCTCATATTGCTATGTGAATACTAATCCTTCTTGATCATCGAGGTCGTCATGTTAATTCTTTTCCAACCGGCGTTCTTCTCTTCAAGTGGATCCGATCATTTCAACATTTGTGAGATCAATTCTAAGTTTTATCAATGGTTTTTGTTTCATCCGTCCCAAGTTGTCTTTGTTTTCCCGCCCTCCCACACTTTTTCTTCAAGGACTCATATATTTTAATCAAGTATCCATTTATTCATGTGAAGTCTCTTCACTCTTTTCAATCAATGTTCTAATTCGGTGATCCTCGTGAAGATGCTCACGAGCTTCAACTTCATCATTCTTCATTCTCGTATTCTTTTCCGGTGGATTAATTTCAAGTTTCGGTGTTGATCATATCTCTTCCTTTTGTTTCACATATCTTCCCATGTGAATTTCTTATCCAAGGCTCTCTTATTTATTCACCTCTCCCAGTTCATATCTGGAGTGTTGAAGTTATCTCGGAAGATTCGTGTTTCCATTCTCTATCCGTTCATTGTTCAAGTTATTTTGAGGTTGTTATCTCATTCAAGCCATTTAATTCAACCGGTGCAATCCCCCCTTTCAAGCAATCATTCAACGGTGTTTTCTCTTTAGTGGGACTAACCCACAGGTCTTTTCCTAGGATCTTACCTGACTCTTCTAATTTTCCCGGAGCCATTCCCAAATTGTTTTCGAAGTTTGACGTAAGAATGAATTTCATCGTCAGATGTTTTCCAAGATCGATTTAAAATTATTTTTCCTTGTTGGCTCAACATCTTTGTTTTTCATTCTCCCGGAGTATCTCAACAATTCATGGTGGTGTTTCTGATCGTCATTCTCAACACAGAAGACCGAAGAAGAGTTCCTCTTAAATCCTTACCCGTTCTTCCAAAGGTGCGTAGTTCAAGCTTGATGCGATCCTCTCATAATTGTTTTCAATTGTGATAATTCTTTTCACCCATCCAGAGCAATTCAGGAGTCTTTTCAGTTTGATTCTTCGGAGCCCATCATCTGAGAATTATTCATTCTCGTGTACCTATCGTTCTCCAAATCTTACCGGTGAATCGTTCAAATATCCTCTAATCAGTTCATGTTCTCTTCGTTCTCATGTATCTTCATTCGTTTTCAAATTCTTTCCGGTGAATTGTGCCCTTGCTACTCTCTTTTCCAATTTTTACAGTAGTTCGTTCAAGATTTCACTTCCTTCGTTGTCATATCAATTCATTCGTTGTTTCCAAATCCCACCGGTGGTTCCATCAATACCTTCTCAAGTTTGCGCTATCTCTATCCTTAATCCCTCAAGAAGAATAAGTAGTATGCCAAATCCGTTGCTTGTCATCAATTTAAATTGGTGAAGGATATGCATAACGTAATTCTGATTATTGTTTCATCCAAGTGATCTAGTTTCTTCTTTCTAGAGTTGTTCATCATGTCACATTTCTCGGTTCGAGATGCTTCATCTTTTCTTTTCCAGAGTTCCAAGTTTTCTGCATTATCTCGTCGCGAAGCTCCTTCTAAATCATCACAAGGCTTCACCTTGTGTTTTCAACTTCTCTTTCTTTTTATCATCCTTTTATTACCGTAGTTCTTCATGGAGGCTCTACATGGTGGTTCATCAAGGATTCTTTTCATTCTTCAATTGTTCTTCAAGATTTCTCTCGGATTTATGACCCGCCAAGCTTTACTCTAAAGTAAACATGGTGTTCAACACACATTTTGTTTTGGGGAGGTCAAGTATTCTTCATCTTGCATTCCAAAGTGCAATCATTTCTACCATTATCTTTTGAGATGGCGTTATATCATTCTTGGCAAAGTTCATTCATGTTTCATGAGTTACATGTTGTCAAGAATGAGGTATTCTAAATCCATTAATCTCTTTGTTGGAGTTATCTTGTTTCATGTTTCACCTAAAGCCTTCCCTAAGGAATGTTGCTAATTGTGGTGGTTATCAACGATCCAAGTTTGCTCCTATCCTCTCGATGAAAGAAGTTTTCATCTCTTCGTTGATCTCAAGCAAGCAATTGTTTTCGTTAGTGGCAGAATTTCACCTCAAGTTTTGAGATGTCTCCATAAGCCCACGAGGATCATATCGTTTCGTTGTTGGTTTTCCAATGATGCTTTTGAAATTCAATTGTGCTAGAAGTTGTCATTCCTTCTCCATTCTCTTTTTCCATCAATCCAGTTTCTATTCGTTTGTTCCGGAGGCATTGTGATGTTGCTCTCTTTGTCCCATCATCTCATTTTGCCAAGATCATGTTCATTTATTGCTTATCCATTTAACCGGAGTGTTGTGGCTATCATTCCTCTTTTAACCGGAGTCTCATCCAAGTGCTTTCATTATGCCAAGTTCATATTCTATTCCTCCCAATTCCAATAGGAGTGTTGTCGTAATTGATCTTTATCATTCCTTGTACATCTCATTTCAACCGGAGTGCTTGCTTGTACTTCTTGTCCATTGTAACCCATGTCTTATGTCTTTCAACCTCCAAGGTTCACATGGTGTTCCTTGTTTCTATTTTCTACCGCAGTGCTCTCAATTGTGTTCAACTCCATTGTGTTCTTTCTTTCAACTTTTCAACCTCTCAAGGTTCTTTGGTTTCACTCATTGGTCGAAGAAGCAACTTAGTTTTATCTCTTCTCTTCCTTTTCCGTTTCTCTCCGGTGCCATCCTAGATCTCGGGACGAGACCCTCTTGTAGTGGTGGAGAGTTGTAACACCCAGGATACAACTTTCCATAATCGTAACTCCAACTCTTGCCATTTCCGGCTAGGTGATATGTTATTTCCTCCGTGGTTGGGTTTTTGTCTTTTGTTTTGCATTTTGTTCATGTCATGCATCTCATCTCATAGCATCATGCGCATTGCGTCGACATTGTTTTCTTAAAAACTTGCATCCGCTCGTAGTTGCCACTCCTTGCTTCTCTCCGTTGCGTTCGTTGACTGTTTCGAGACCAACCGTGTTTTTGTTTCCCTCTTGTCAAACCAGCTAACCTCTCTCAGACCCCCTCGCGAGCTTGTCCAAAACTTACCCGAAGCTGAACCGGTCTGTCGTTACCGATGAGTCCGGATCATCCCCTAACATCTATAAAACATCTCCGTTTTCTTATTTGGGATTCCCTACCTATTTATTCTCATCCGTCTGATTTTGATCAGATGGACCAAAACATCTCCTCTATCTATAAATAGACAACCTAACCCTAGCCCCTAGCCTACCCTAACCCTTGCGCTGCCGCCACTCCTCTCCCTCGGGATCCATCCCGCAGCCACCTAGTCTCCCCTGCCACCCAGTCCCGTCGATCCATCCATCCATCGATCCCCACCAACCAGTGCAGCTCTCCACTGTTGATCTGAGCCATCAGATCCAGATCGAACGACCCCCGTTGTCCCAGTTCATCCTGCAGATGCCCTCGATCCAGCAGCCCCGCGCAGCGTCGCAAGGCCCGAGGCCTCGTCCCCTCGTCCCGTGCCTCGATCCAAGATGGATCGGGAGAAGCTCTGCCCTTCGCCAGCCGACGACGACCAGGATCCGCACGTTGTACCCCTCGCCTCTCCTTCCATCCCCTCTTTCCTCCAGCTCTCTCTCCTCCTCACTTTTCTCTCTCTTTTGTCTCTGTCCCATAGGAGTTCCCATCCATGGCGCCAGGAGAAGAGCGCCCCGACCACCTCGTCACCAGCTCACCGGAGCAGAGCTCCTCCTATGCAGCCCTTGCCTGTTCCCAGCCGGATCCCGCCAGTAGGGCCCCATCCCTGATACGTCTCTGTCGTATCTATAATTTTTGATTGTTCCATGCCAATATTCTACAACTTCCATATCCTTTTGGCAACTTTTTATACTATTTTTTGGGACTAACATATTGATCCAGGGCCCAGTGCCAGTTCCTGTCTGTTGCATGTTTTATGTTTCGTAGAAACCCAATATCAAATGGAGTCCAAACAGGATAAAAGCGGATGGAGAATTATTTTGGAATATTTGTGATTTTTGGGAGTAAGAACCAACGAGAAATGGTGCCCAAGGTGGCCACGAGAGTGGCCCACGCCACCACTCCAGGGGGGCGCGCCCTACTCTCTTGTGGGACACCCGTAAGGCGGTTGATGCCCTTCTTTGGCCGCAAGAAAGCTAAGTTTTGGAAAACGATCTGGGCGAAGGTTTCAATCCAATCGGAGTTACGGATCTCCAGATATAAAGGAAACGATGCCAGGGCAGAATTACAGAACGCAGAAACAGAGAAATAGATCCAATCTCAGAGGGGCTCTCACCCCTCCCAAGCCATGGGAGCCAAGGACCAGAGGGGAAACCCTTCTCCCATCTAGGGAGGAGGTCAAGGAAGAAGAAGAAGAAGGGGCCTCTCTCCCCCTTGCTTTCGGTGGCGCCGGAGCGCTGTCGGGGGCCATCATCATCACCACGATCTTCACCAACACCTCCATCATCTTCACCAACATCTCCATTACCTTCCCCCATCTATATTCAGCAGTCCACTCTCCCGCAACCCGCTGTACCCTCTACTTGAACATGGTGCTTTATGCTTCATATTATTATCCAATGATGTGTTGCCATCCTATGATGTCTAAGTAGATTTTCGTTGTCCTATTGGTGGTTGATGAATTGCTATGATTGATTTAGTTTGCTTGTGGTTATGTTGCTGTCCTATTGTGCCCTCCGTGTCGTGCAAGCATTAGGGATCCCTGCTGTAGGGTGTTGCAATATGTTCATGATTCTTTTATGGTGGGTTGCTTGAGTGACAGAAGCATAAACCCGAGTAAGGGGATTGTTGCGTACGGGATAAAGGGGACTTGATGCTTTAATGCTATGGTTGGGTTTTACCTTAATGAATCTTTAGTAGTTTCGGACACTTGCTAGAGTTCCAATCATAAGTGCATATGATCCAAGAAGAGAAAGTATGTTAGCTTATGCCTCTCCCACATAAAACTTGCTATCGGTCTAGTAAAGTAGTCAATTGCTTGGGGACAATTCCACAACACCTACCACCACTTTTCCACTCACTATATTTACTTTATTGCATCTTTATCTAAACAGCCCCTAGTTTATATTTATGTTTTCTTTATTATCTTGTAAACCTATCCTATCACACCTACAAAGTACTTCTAGTTTCATAATTGTTCTAGGTAAAGCGAACGTCAAGCATGCGTAGAGTCGTATCAGTGGCCGATAGGACTTGAGAGAGTATTTTTTCTACCTTTAGCTCCTCGTTGGGTTCGACACTCTTACTTATCGAAAGAGGCTACAACTATCGCATATACTTGCGGGTTATCAAGATCTTTTTTTGGCACCGTTGCCGGGGAGTCATAGCGTGGGGTGAATATTATCATGTGTGCTTGTTTGCTTTATCACTAAGTAATTTTTATTTGTTGTTCTTAGTTGTTCTCCATCTTTAGTTATGGACATGGAACGCAAAATACCAAAAAAATTAGGTGTACTTGCTACTCATGGAGATGGGGTAACTCCTAAAACCCTCGATTCTCATTATGTGAAAGATATTATGTACTACTTTGATAATCCTGAGAAAACCCCATTCAACTTTATAATGGGAGACACGTTGGATCAACGTGAATACTTTAGGGATTATCGCTCGAAACAAAAAGGGAAACTATTATGGGATCAATTTATTATGTTGCGTTGGTATGCCCGGGATCTATGCTTGAGATATGATATTACTTGTTGCTCTAGGATGAAGGCTCCACACCTTCCCTTTTCATGCAA
Source organism: Triticum aestivum (assembly GCF_018294505.1). Taxonomy (NCBI): domain Eukaryota; kingdom Viridiplantae; phylum Streptophyta; class Magnoliopsida; order Poales; family Poaceae; genus Triticum; species Triticum aestivum. Next base: position 88,539,057 of record NC_057810.1, read on the forward strand.
ATTTGATGATAATGAAACCTTAGCTTCTTATGCTAATGGTATATATGATTACTATGATGTGGAACAAATAGAAGAATTTGTTGCTTTTAAGGCTTCTTATGAAATTCAATCTTTGTTTGAAAAGTATGAAGCTTTAGATGATGATGTTTATAGGCCTGAAAATCTTGCTATACTTAGATATTGCTATGAAAATTATGAATACAATTACTATATTAATGCATTTATTGAGAAAGTCTCCGCTGTCGAAGAAGAGATTAATATTTTGCAGGAAGCTATGGAAGAAGAAATTGATGAAACTGTGAGATCATTGGATGAAAAAGATGATGAGGAGAGCGAAGAACAAAAGGAGGAAGAGCGGATCGATCACCCGTGCCCACCTTCTACTGAGAGTAACTCTTGAACTCATACATTGTTTAATTCCCCTTTGTGCTTACTGAAGGATGATTGCTATGATCCCTTGAATTTGTTTGAAATATCCCTTTTTGATGATGCTTGCTTTGCTTGTGGCCAACATGCCAATATGAATTATTCTTATGGAGATGAACTTGCTATAGTTCCTTATGTTAAACATGAAATTGTTGCTATTGCTCACACGCATGATAGTCCTATTATCTTTTTGAATTCTCCCGACTACACTATATTGGAGAAATTTGCGCTTAGTAAGGATTATATTGATGGGTTGCCTTTTACCATTGCATATGATGATTTTGATGAATGTAATATGCATTTGCTTGCTGCTCCTACTTGCAATTATTATGAGAGAGGAACTACATCTCCGCCTTTTTATGTTTCCAACACGATAGAATTGCAAGAAATTGCTTATACTATGCATTGGCCTTTACTATGTGTGCAAGAATTGTTCTTTTATGACATGCCGATGCATAGGAAGAGAGTTAGACTTCGTTGTTGCATGATATATGTTACTTTGTGCTCACTACTAAATTACAAATCATTGTTAATTAAAATTGGCTTTGATATACCTTGGGATCCGGGTGGATCCATTATTTGAGCACTAAATGCCTAGCTTAATGGCTTTAAAGAAAGCGCTGCTAGGGAGACAACCCGGAAGTTTTAGAGAGTCGTTTATTTCTGTTGAGTGCTTTTATATAGTTTAAAAATAAAAAAATAAAGAGGGGAACCTAAAACTTTTTCAAAAAGGAAAGTGAAAGTGAGAGAGACAAGCATTGTTGAAGTGGGAGAGCTCCTTGAACTTTGTTCATGCTCACGGAAACTTTGTGAATCTTGATTACAGAAACTTTTCATCAAAAGTAATTATCCCCTTGTACAATTCCATTGTATTATAAAAATAATGTGCCAAGGTTTGCCTTTAGGATGTTTACAATGCTTGTTGGTTTGTACGGTGCAAGACAGAAACTTTGTCTATAGTGCTCGATTTTACATTTTTAATTGGAACGTCAAATGGTTCTGACTCGTTTTGCACAGTCTTGCTGTACAACTTGCTTATTTTTCATAATTTTGGTAGAATTTGTGGGGTAACAGAAGTATGGTGGATGTTCAGATTGCTACAGACTGTTCTGTTTTTGACAGATTCTGTTTCTGATGCATAGTTTACTTGTTTTGATGAATCTATCAATTTATATTAGTGGATTAAGAAATGGAAAAGTTATATTACAGTAGAGACAATGCAAAAACAAAATTTGAATTGGTTTTCTACAGTACTTAGAGTGGTGATTTGCTTTATTATACTAACGGACCTTACTGAGTTTTCTGTTGAAGTTTTGTGTGGATGAAGTGTCTAATAGAGGAGGTCTCGATATGAGGAAAAGGAAGAGAGGCAAGAGCTCAAGCTTGGGGATGCCCGAGGCACCCCAAGTAAATATTAAAGGAGACTCAAGCATCTAAGCTTGGGGATGCCCCGGAAGGCATCCCTTCTTTCTTCAACAAGTATCTGTATGTTTTCGAATTCGTTTCGTTCATACATTATGTGCAAGTCTTGGAGCATCTTTTGCATTTAGTTTTCACTTTTCTTTTATGCACCATGCTGGTATGAGATAGTCCTTGGTTGATTTATAGAATTCTCATTGAACTTCACTTAAATCTTTTGAGTATGGCTTTATAGAATGCTTCTTGTGCTTCACTTATATCATTTGAAGTTTGGATTGCTTGTTTCTCTTCACATAGGAAACCGCCATTTGTAGAATGCTCTTTTGCTTAACTTATAATTGTTAGAGCGTGGGCATATCTTTTGAAGAAAGAATTAAACTCTCTTGCTTCACTTATATCTATTTAGAGAGATGACATGAATTGGTCAATCACATGGTTAGTCATAAAATCCTACATAAACTTGTGGATCACTGAATATGATATGTTTGATTCCTTGCAATAGTTTTGCGATATAAAGATGGTGATATTAGAGTCATTATAGTGGGTGGTTGTGGATTAGTAGAAATACTTGTGTTGAGGTTTGTGATTCCCGTAGCATGCACGTATGGTGAACCGCTTTGTGATGAAGTTGAGCACAATTTTATTTATTGATTGTCTTCCTTATGAGTGGCGGTCGGGGACGAGAGACGGTCTTTTCCTACCAATCTATCCCCCTAGGAGCATGAGCGTAGTACGTGGTTTTCAATGGCTTGCATATTTTTGCAATAGGTATATGAGTTCTTTATGACTAATGTTGAGTCCATGGATTATACGCACTCTCACCCCTCCATCATTGCTAGCTTCTTCGGTACCGTGCATTGCCCTTTCTCACCTCGAGAGTTGGTGCAAACTTTGCTGGTGCATCCAAACCCCGTGATATGATACGCTCTGTCACACATAAGCCTCCTTATATCTTCCTCAAAACAGCCACCATACCTACCTATCATGGCATTTCCATAGCCATTCCGAGATATATTGCCATGCAACTTCCATCATCATCATATACATGACTTGAGCATTCATTGTCATATTGCCTTGCATGATCGTAAGATAGCTAGCATGATGTTTTCATGGCTTGTCCGTTTTTTGATGTCATTGCTATGCTAGATCATTGCACATCCCGGTACACTGCCGGAGGCATTCATATAGAGTCATATCTTTGTTCTAGATATTGAGTTGTAAGTAAATAAAAGTGTGATGATGATCATTATTAGAGCATTGCCCCAGTGAGGAAAGGATGATGGAAACTATGATTTCCCCACAAGTCGGGATGAGACTCTGGACTTTATGAAAAATAAAAGAGGCCAAAGAAGCCCAAATAAAAAAGAGGCCAAAGAAGCCCACCAAAAAAAGAAAAAAAGGAAAAAAAAGAGAAAATAAAAAAAATGAGAGAAAAAGAGAGAAGGGGCAATGTTACTATCCTTTTACCACACTTGTGCTTCAGAGTAGCACCATGTTCTTCATAGAGAGAGCCTCCTATGCTTTCACTTTCATATACTAGTGGGAGTTTTCATTATAGAACTTGGCTTGTATATTCCGATGATGGGCTTCCTCAAATGCCCGCGGTCTTCATGAGCAAGCAAGTTGGATGCACACCCACTTAGTTTTCAGTCTGAGCTTTCATACACTTATAGCTCTAGTGCATCCATTGCATGGCAATCCCTACTCACTCACATTGATATCTATTGATGGGCATCCCCATAGCCCGTTGATACGCCTAGTTAATGTGAAACTATCTTCTCCCTCTTTGTATTCTCCACCCTCATATTCTATTCCACCCATAGTGCTATATCCATGGATCATGCTCATGTATTGCGTGAAAGTTGAAAAAGTTTGAGATTACTAAAGTATGAAACAATTGCTTGGCTTGTCATCGGCATTGTGCATGATTAAATACTTTGTGTGATGAAGATAGAGCAACAACCAGACTATATGATTTTGTAGGGATAACTTTCTTTGGCCAAGTTGTTTTCAAAAAGACATGATTGCTTTATTGGTACACTCGAAGTATTATTGTTTTTATGTCAAATGATAGACTATTGCTTTGAATCACTCATGTCTTAATATTCATGCCATGATTAGACATATGATCAAGATTAGGCTAGGTAGCATTCCACATAAAAAATTATCTTTTTATCATTTACCTACTCGAGGACGAGCAAGAATTAAGCTTGGGGATGCTGATACGTCTCCGTCGTATCTATAATTTTTGATTGTTCCGTGCCAATATTCTACAACTTCCATATACTTTTGGCAACTTTTTATACTATTTTTTGGGACTAACATATTGATCCAGTGCCCAGTGCCAGTTCGTGTCTATTGCATGTTTTATGTTTCGCAGAAACCAAATATCAAACGGAGTCCAAACGGGATAAAAATGGACGGAGAATTATTTTAGAATATTTGTGATTTTTGGGAGGAAGAACCAACGCAAAACGGTGCCCGAGGTGGCCACGAGAGTGGCCCACGCCACCACTCCAGGGGGGGGTGCCCTACCCTCCCGTGGGCCACCCGTAAGGCGGTTGATGCCCTTCCTGGGCCGCAAGAAAGCTAATTTTTGGAAAACAATCTGGGCGAAGGTTTCAATCCAATCGGAGTTACGGATCTCCAGATATAAAGGAAACGGTGCCAGTGCAGAATTACAGAACGCAGAAACAGAGAGATAGATCCAATCTCGGAGGGGCTCTCGCCCCTCCCAAGCCATGGGAACCAAGGACCAGAGGGGAAACCCTTCTCCCATCTAGGGAGGAGGTCAAGGAAGAAGAAGAAGAAGAAGGGGGCCTCTCTCCTCTTTGCTTCCGGTGGCGCTGGAGCGCTGCCGGGGGCCATCATCATCACCGCGATCTTCACCAACACCTCCATCATCTTCACCAACATCTCCATTAACTTCCCCCATCTATATTCAGCGGTCCACTCTCCCGCAACCCGTTGTACCCTCTACTTGAACATGGTGCTTTATGCTTCATATTATTATCCAATGATGTGTTGCCATCCTATGATGTCTGAGTAGATTTTCATTGTCCTATTGGTGGTTGATGAATTGCTATGATTGATTTAATTTGCTTGTCGTTATGTTGCTGTCCTATTGTGCCCTCTGTGTCTTGCAAGCGTGAGAGATCCCCGCTGTAGGGTGTTGCAATACGTTCATGATTCTTTTATCGTGGGTTGCTTGAGTGACAGAAGGATAAACCCGAGTAAGGGGATTGTTGCGTACGGGATAAAGGGGACTTGATGCTTTAATGCTATGGTCGGGTTTTACCTTAATGAATCTTTAGTAGTTGTGGATGCTTGCTAGAGTTCCTATCATAAGTGCATATGATCCAAGAAGAGAAAGTATGTTAGCTTATGCCTCTCCCACATAAAACTTGCTATCGGTCTAGTAAAGTAGTCAATTGCTTAGGGACAATTCCACAACTCCTACCACCACTTTTCCACACTCGCTATATTTACTTTATTGCATCTTTATCTAAACAACCCCTAGTTTATATTTACGTGTTCTTTATTATCTTGCGAAGCTATCCTATCACACCTACAAAGTACTTCTACTTTCATACTTGTTCTAGGTAAAGCGAACATCAAGCGTGCGTAGTCGTATCAGTGGCCGATAGGACTTGAGAGAGTATTTGTTCTACCTTTAGCTCCTCGTTGGGTTCGACACTCTTACTTATCGAAAGAGGCTACAGCTATCCCGTATACTTGCGGGTTATCAGTCCCCACCTTCGGTGCCCGAAGTTTCGCCGCCGTTGTCATTCCACTGCCATGGCGCCTCAGCCTCCTCTGCTTCCCGCGTCGCCCAAGTCCCCCTGCCACGCCGGACCTCGCTACTGCCTTCCTGTCCAGTGCCGCCGCGCCCTGCTTCCTCTGCATCAAGGACGAGGCCAACGCGAAGTCCCGCTTGATCCCCTACCTACGTTGGCTGCGCCTGCCTGCATCGCGCAGCCCAGCACCTCCCCGTCGCCCGTTGACCACGACTCCAGCCAGCAGCATCTCCACCGATCGGGCCATGGCCCATGGTGAGAAACCCCCAGCCCCTCCTCTCTGTTGGCCCAACATGCAGCAGATTCGGCCCGATGTGTTTTTTTCCTGCTGCGAATTTAGACATTATCCAGAAAACTGCATGTTTACCGATTGGCCCCTTATCTTCATGCATATCATATCTCACTAACCGTGCATCGGTTTAAATGATGTAAACATGTAAAATGGTTAGTTTTTCCTGTACTTTCATAATCTGCTACTTTCATCTATGTTAAAAACGTTTAAAATGTTGTTTGTGTTTATTTGCTCAAATGCCATGCTAAAATGATTTATTTTATAACTAAATAACCGTAGCTCTGAATTTAATAAACTTTATATGTAAATGGGGTGAAAAAACACATAGATTAACATGATGCTCTTTGTTTTACTGTTTAACAAAATTAAAATATGGTTTAGGGCAGAACAGTACCAAATTCGAAATATGGACATGAGGATTTTCCGGAATTATTGTTTGTTGTTTCCGACCTCATTAAATTTGCCTAAATAGTTAGTTTACTTATGTTTCACCTCTTGCCATGTTTAACAACATTTAATATTGTTGTGTACCTAAACAAGATCAAACTAAATAATTGCTTGTGGTGTTTCGTCAATATGCAACTCATTGCATATTGAGCTCCACTTAATTTGTAGTATTGTTTGTGCACTTTGCCATGCCATGCCTCATTAAACCGGACATGCATCATACTTGTTTGTGCATCATGCCATGTTTATGTGATGGTTGTTTACCATGTTGTTTGCTTCTTTCCGGTTGTGCTTCCTCTCAATAGTTCCCGTTTTGTTGCGATCATGAGGATTCGTTCGACTACGTTGGTTCGTCTACTTCTTGGACTCGTTCTTCTTCCTTGCGGGATTTCAGGCAAGATGACCATTACCCTCGATATCACTTCTATCTTTGCTTGCTAGTTGCTTCGTTCTATCGCTATGCTGTGCTACCTATCACTTGTTTACCATGCCTTCCATATTGCCATGTCAAGCTTCTAACCCACCTTCCTAGCAAACCATTGTTTGGCTAAGTTACCGGTTTTTCTCAGCCCCTCTTATAGCGTTGTTAGTTGCAGGTGAAGTTGAAGATTGCTCCATGTTGGACCATGATTATGTTGGGATATCACAATATCTCTTATTTTAATTAATGCATCTATATACTTGGTAAAGGGTGGAAGGCTCGGCCTTATGCCTGGTGTTTTGTTCCACTCTTGCTGCCTTAGTTTCCGTCATACCGGTGTTATGTTCCTTGATTTTTCGTTCCTCACGCGGTTGGGTTTATGGGAACTCCTTGATAGTTCGCCTTGAATAAAACTCCTCCAGCAAGGCCCATCATTGGTTTTCCATTTGCCTAACAACCTATAACCCTCCCTTGGGGTCTGCAGCCCCGAGGGTCATCTTTATTTTAACCCCCCGGGCCAGTGCTTCTCTAAGTGTTTGTCCAAACCGAGTAGACTGCGGGGCCACCTTGGGGAGACTTGAGGGTTGGTTTTACTCATAGGATGTCTCATCCAGTGCGTCCTAAGAACGAGATATGTGCAGCTCCTATCGGGATTTGTCGGCATAGTGGGCGGTCTTGCTGGTCTTGTTTTACCATTGTCGAAATGTCTTGTAACCGGGATTTCGAGGCTGATCGGGTCTTCCCGGGAGAAGGAATATCCTTTGCTGATCGTGAGAGCTTGTGATGGGCTAAGTTGGGACACCCTTGCAGGGTATAAAATTTCGAAAGCCGTGCCCGCGGTTATGTGGCAGATGGGAATTTGTTAATATCCGGTTGTAGAGAACTTGACACTTGACTTAATTAAAAGGCATCAACCGCGTGTGTAGCTGTGATGGTCTCTTCTCGGCGGAGTCCAGGAAGTGAACACGGTTTGTGTTATGGTTGAACGTAAGTAGTTTCAAGATCACTTCTTAATCACTTCTAGCTTCACGACCATTGTGTTGCTTCTCTTCTCGCTCTTATTTGCGTATGTTAGCCACCATATTTTCTTAGTGCTTGCTCCAACTCCACCTCATTACCTTGTCCTACCCTTAATCTTAAATAGTCTTGATCTCACGGGTTTTGAGAGTGCTGACTCCTCATGACTCACAAGATACTACCAAACAGTTGCATGTGCCGATGATACCAGTAGAGGCAATGCTACCGAACTCAAGCGGGAGTTCAACGAGGACCTTGGTCGTTACTATGTTCCATTTCCTGATGATCAGTAGTGGAGCCCAGTTAGGACGATCGGGGATCTAGCATTTGAGGTTATCTTTCTTTTCATTTGGATATGGCCGTAGTCGGACTATGTGTGTACTCTGAATGATGTATGATTTATTTAAGTACTTGTGTGAAGTAGCGATTGTAAGCCAACTCTTTATCCTAGTCTTGTTCATTACATGGGATTGTGTGAAGATGACCCTTCTTGCGACAAAACCACAATGCAGTTATGCCTCTAAGTCGTGCTTCGACACGTGGGAGATATAGCCGCATCGTGGGCATTACAATCAGGGTCGACGTTGGAGTTTGGTGGTGCAGATGGGCCTGACGCAGCATCGTGATGCAGTGAAGCTAATTCTGGTGAAGTGGCATCGTCTTCTTTATCAACGACTCTCACAACAATAGTTGCAGCCGAAGATGAGTACTCAAAATCTTCAATTGAAGGTGTTTGACGCCAACTTGCAGATTGTGGTGGCCTGGAGTCAAACTTGAAATTTTCAGTGAAGCCATCCTCGCGAAGATCATCTTCAAAGCAGAGCAAGGTGAGGCTCTTCCAGGACCGCCTATGGGCTTCATGTACAACAAATGATTTCTTGGTGGCCAAGTTGCGAATTCGATTGACATCCACCAAGAGACTCTGCATCTGATGCTTCAGCTAGTCATGATGCCTATCCTGCTTTTGATGTAAAGCCACCAGAAGCTCACGGACGTTCAGGATGCGAGGATGCTTCTGAGGCCTTTGAGCTATGGTGCTGGTAGTGGCTTCAGTATTTTCTCGGTGTGGTATGCGCAGGTTGCCAGCCAGAGAATATGCAGGAGTTGCATCATGATAACCCACAAGTGTAGGGGATCAATTGTAGCCTCTTTCGATAAGTAAGAGTGTCGAACCCAACGAGGAGCTAAAGGTAGAACAAACATTCCCTCAAGTTCTATCGACCACCGATACAACTCTACGCACGCTTGACGTTCGCTTTACCTAGAAGAAGTATTAAACTAGAAGTACTTTGTAGGTGTTGTTGGATAGGTTTGCAATATAATAAAGAGCACGTAAATAAAAGTAGGGGCTGTTTAGATAAAGAAGCAATAAAGTAAATATAGCGAGTGCGGAAAAGTGGTGGTAGGAGTTGTGAAATTGTCCCTAAGCAATTGACTACTTTACTAGACCGATAGCAAGTTTTATGTGGGAGAGTGTAAGTGCATCTAGTGCCACCCCTAGTTGGTTTTGGATTATTGACGACAAAGTTGGTTGAGGGACTAATGCGTTTGTGAGAATTGCAGGATAACGCAGGTAGTGTCCCTCATTGATTCGGTTTACCTACCGGAGATGACCCCTAAAAATGTATGAAGACATTGAAGACAATGATGGTGTGTGAAGATGTTCACATTGAAGACTATGACATGAGAAGACATTGAGTGAAGACTATGGAGCGCGAAGACTGAGTTGTTTCGTTGTTTCCTTTTCTTCTGTGTTGAGTCATAGGAACCACCGTACTATTAAGTGGGGTCCAAGTGAACTAAGTATGAGTGACTGAAGTGATGCTCAACCCAAATCCTATGTCTTCGAGCGAAGACAATGAGAGCAAATCTTATCCAGAGCTGGATGAGTCAGCTTTGCTTGTAGCCCAAGTAAAGTTGCCGTGTGTGTTTGAAATCTGACCGTTGGAACACATGTCAGTTCCTTAGTGACCCAGGGTCATTTCGGACATATCAGGTCGGGTTGCCTTGTGGCTATAAATAGCCCACCCCCTACACCATAAATTGGTGGCTGCTCAGAGTTAGTTTACGGCTTTTGTCGTTTTGAGAGCAACCCACCTCGAAGCCTTTGAGAGAGAAATCCTTGCGAGGACAAAGCCCAAACACCTAGAGCCAAAGAGTGTTAGGCATCACTGAAGTCTTTCTGTCTATGTGACCAGAAGACTTACTACACTTGAGGACTGTGTATCCTCCAGCCGGTTAGGCGTCGCGTTCTAAGCATCCAAGAGTCATTGTGGATTGCCGGTGAACAAAGTCTGTGAAGGTTAGGAAGTCTACCTTGAAGACTTACCAGAGTGATTGGGCGAGGACTGTGTGTCCTTAGCTCAAGGGGAATAAGGTGAAGACGCGGTCTTCTGAGTTGAATCTCAGCGTCCCTAACCAGACGTACAGTTGTCACAGCAACTGGAACTGGTCCAACAAATCCTGTGTCTTCAACAAGTGACTGGTTCTATCCCTTCCCTCCTTTACTTTGAGTTTGTCTTCGTGAAGTCATTGCTTATCTGTCTTATCTGTTTGACTTCATTGCTTGACTACTAGTGTTGATTGGCTTCATATTATCTTCCATCCTGATCCTTACTACCTAGCTGCTATTAGTATTCGTACGTTAACACTATTGCATACTTGACTATGGCTTGCTTGTTGTAGTTTATCTTCCGCTGCATATCAATTAGGTCATTTCTATTGTTTGTCTTCGAAACTTCCACGTTTTGAAGACTTTGATAAAAATTGCCTATTCACCCCCTCTCTAGTCGATAACTAGCACTTTCAATTGGTATCAGAGCAAGGTACTCCCTTGTTCCGTGTGATTCGGTTTAACCACCTGGAGTTTAGCTATGTCGACTGCAGGGGTAATCGAAGTCTCCGCTGCTTGCCCCGTGTTCGATGGAACTGAATATCCCTACGGGAAGAATAAGATGCGCATGCATCTTGAAGCCATTGATGTCGACCTCTGGTATGTCGTCAAGAACGGCGTTCCAAAAACTGGTGAAGGTGTCACCCCTGCTGATGTCAAGAAGTTCATTCAACTGGACTCGACTGCAAAGAACATCATTTGTGGTCATCTGACCAAAGGACAGTATGGTTGTGTGAGTGCTCTGGAAACGTCAAAGCTAGTCTGGGACTGGCTGTCCAAGGTCAACGAAGGCGTCTCAACTCAGAGAGATCAAAGGATCAGTGTTCTTCGCAACCTCTTCAACCGCTTCAAGAGAAACAACAATGAAAATGTCCAGCTCACGTTTGATCGCCTCACCGACATCACAAATGAGCTTCAGGCTCTCAGCGCCACTGAGATCACCAAGCATGAAATCGTCAAGACGCTGCTAAGATCTCTTGACAGCTCCTTTGACACCCTTGCCCTCATGACACAAGAATGTCCTGACTTCAAGACTATCGATCCGTCTGATATACTTGAGAGGCTCAACACACTTGAGTTCCAGCTTTCTGAGAAAAGAGATATCTATGGCCCCAACTATGGCCGAACTCGTGCTTTGAAGGCAAAAAATGTTTCCTCATCCGAAGAAGAAGAAGAATCTGACTGCGGTTCTGATGATCCCAAAGACATTGGAAGGGAACTTGCTATGCTTGTGAAGAAGTTCCAGAAATTCACCAAGAAGAAGGGCTTCAGAAAGTCATCACGATCCAGTTCAAGAAATGATGAAGCTCCCACTCAAGACAACAAGAAGAGAACCTATCACAAGTGTAAGAAGCCAGGGCACTACATCTCTGAGTGTCCTCAGTGGGACAACGAGAAGAAGAAGAAGAAGAGCAAGGAATATGACTCTGATGACAAGAAGAAGAAGAAATCTTCAAAGTCTTCTTCCAAGTCCTCATCAAAGTCTTCATCTCACAAGAAGAGCTCATCTGGCAAAGCTCATGCTTTTGTCGGGAAGGAAATGGATTCAGAGGAGGAGTCTGCTTCTGAGGAGGCGGAGGTGGAATCTGAAGCCGAGTCCGACTCTGGCGTTGCAAGTCTGGCTCTAGCCACAGCCTATGTTGCCAAGTCCATCTTCAACACTGAAGACGATGACTCCCACACCAACGCTGATGATGACAAGGATGATCCTGCTCCCACCTACTGCTTCATGCCACGCGGTGCCAAGGTAAAATCACGTGATGCTTACTTTCAAACATCAAGTGAAGATGACTCTGATTGTGAATCTAAACCCAGCTACAAAACACTTGCTAAAATTGCTACTGAACAACAAAGGGCTATGGAACATACTCAAAAACTGTTAGACAAAAGTGATGACCTGTTGGACGCGGAAATGACACGTTCGCAGTCCTTAGTTGAAGACATAAAAAATCTTCATGCTAAGTATCAAGAACTTGAAAGTCTTCATGAGACGCTCTCAACCACTTATGAAAAGCGCTCCGATGATTATCTTCAAAGGAAGCAAGAGCTTGAGAAATTGAAAGCGACTCATGAAGATCTTCAAAAGAGAATGAGTCATTTCGCGCTCAACAGATCAGTTCCGCTCAGGATGAATTTGAACCACCATGTTTAAAATGCATTGAGCATAATAACGCTATCTCTGTTGCTGAATGTTCCACTGCGGCTACTGTTGCTCTGTCTTCAACTACTGATGTGGTAACTAACCCCTCTGCTGAGGATACCACTACTATTGCTGATGAAAATGCTAGGTTGAAGACATTGCTTGAAACAGGGATGTATAAAAGTCTGAAAGGGCATCAGACACTTTGCGATGTCCTCAAAAAGCAGATTCTGAACCGAATCCCTAGGAAAGAGGGTGTTGGGTTCGAGAGGAAAATGAATGTTGATGGCTCCTACTGGAAGCCTGAGCAGTATCCCAAAACCACATGGGTTGCTGCAAAGGAACCTTCAGTGGATCCATCCACCTTATCTGGCTTTACCTGTGCTAATCCTATTATCATTGATGAATCCTTTGATGCAAACTATAAACTATTCAAAAATCAGAATGGTGAAGTGTTTGCCAGGTATATTGGTACTAACTGCAGGAATGGACCGCCAATGAAGAAGATCTGGGTTCCCAAAAGTTGTCTTGAGAATCTTCCTATGAATGTTGTCATGACACCACTAGGGAAGAAGACAAACTCCAGACCAAAGGCGTCACATGGTCCAACGGCTTCATACGGAAACAGGACTCACCTGAGTCACCCTAACGCCAATGTTTTGCAGGGAAATCATACTCAAACTTATGAATATGAGCGCATGTCTTCAAACCGCTATGTTCATAGGACTAAGAACTTTTCTGCTTATTCATATGAGTATCATTCATCTCCTGCAAGGCTATTTGCTAGGGCTCCAAAGCCGAAATTCTCAGATGCTGCACTTAGACTCATTGCTTCTAAGCCACCCCTAAAGATGTGGGTGGTGAAGAAGAACTAACTCTCTTTTGCAGAACATGGTCTCCAACCAGCAATCAAAGACGTCTGATGTTATTGCTGGGGACCTAAAACACTATAAGGGACGCATGATAAAATGATCATACCATATATTTCACATGTGAATCGCTTACCGGTCATACTATGAGTTCTAACCTTATGCTAAGAGCTGTGATAATCCATGTGTACATCAAATGCTTATGCTTCACAACATACCTTGTGAAGCCTATCCTCCTAAATGCACTGTAGGGTATGACACATCATGCTTCAGAATGGACTATGGACAGCGGATGCACTAATCATATGACTAGTGATCAAAGTCTTCTCATGGACTCAACCTTACGTCCATTTGACAAGAGTCAAATCACATTTGCTGACACTGGTAAAGGCAAGGTATTGGGTCTAGGTAGAGTTGCAATCTCAAAGGATCAACACATGGATAAAGTGATGCTTGTTGAATCCCTTGGATTCAACTTAATGTTTGTCTCAATGCTTTGTGACTTAAACATGATTGTGATATTCGGAAAATATCGTTGCCTTGTACTAATGGAATCTGACAAGTCTCTAGTCTTTGAAGGGTATAAGAAAGGTGATCTATACATGGTAGATTTCTCAGCAGGTCCACAGCTTGCCGTATGTCTTCTTGCAAATGCTTCAGAATGCTGGCTCTGGCATCGGAGGCTGGGGCATGCTGGCATGAGGAACTTACACACTCTCATCAAGACAAAGCATGTCATAGACATCGAAGGTGTCAAGTTCAAGAAAGATCATTTGTGTGGTGCATGCGAAGCTGGGAAGATGACTAGGGCCAAGCACCCCTCGAAGACAATCATGACGACATCTCAACCCTTCGAGCTATTGCACATGGACTTATTTGGCCCTACTCACTACTCTACCCTCACAACAACAGCGTGTCTCTATGGCTTCGTCATTGTTGATGACTACTCAAGATATACATGGGTGCACATAATTCTCTACAAGACTGAAGTACAAGATGTCTTCAGACGATTCGCCAATCGAGCAATGAACAATTATGGGGTCAAGATCAAGCATATCAGAAGTGATAACGGCACTGAATTCAAGAACACTGGGCTTGATCTTTATCTGGATACAATGGAAATCACTCATGAATTCTCTGCCCCATACACACCTCAGCAAAATGGCATTGTAGAGCGCAAGAACAGAACCCTCATTGAGACGGCTCGAACAATGCTCGATGAGTACAAGACACCAAGAAAGTTCTGGCCTGAAGCTATTGATACAGCTTGTCACATCATCAACTGTGTCTACATCCATAAGCTTCTGGGCAAAACATCCTATGAGCTCCTTACTGGCAAGAAGCCAAATGTCAACTACTTTAGAGTTTTTGGTGCTAGTGCTGGATCAAGGATCCCCATCACAAGTCAAAATTTGAGCCTAAAGCACACGAAGGCTTCATGCTCGGTTATGGAAAGGATTCACACTCTTACAGAGTCTTCAACCTCTCTCACTACAAAATCATTGAAACTGTGGACGTGCGATTTGATGAAACCAATGGTTCACAACGAGAGCTCCTGCCAAGAACATTAGATGAAGCTCCTTCCAGTGAATCTATCAAGCTGATGGGAACTGGTGAAATCATGCCCTCTGAAGCACAGCCTGAAGAGGAACTTATCATTTCTGCACCAAACCAACCTGAAGACAATGCTCAGACCGAAGACAATCCTTCCAATGATGACAATGATCAGCATGAGCAAGGTCTTCGTCCAGTTCATCCTCGTGTTGCAAATGAAGTACAAATTGAGAAGATAATTGATAGCATCAACGCACCTGGTCCACTTACTCGCTCAAGGGCAAAACAGCTAGCAAATTTCTGTGGGCATTTTTCATTTGTATCAATATCTGAACCCAAGAAAGTTGCTGAAGCCTTTATGGAACCTGAATGGATTCAAGCCATGCAAGAAGAACTTCAACAGTTCAAGCTGAATAATGGTTGGGAACTTGTCAAGCGCCCTGACCCTCGCAAGCATAACATTATTGGCACTAAATGGATATATCGGAACAAGCAAGATGAGCATGGTCAAGTCGTCAGAAATAAAGCACATCTAGTGGCACAAGGATATACTCAAGTTGAAGGAATTGACTTCGATGAAACATTTGCTCCTGTGGCTAGGCTTGAAGCTATTCGCATACTGCTAGCCTATGCTAATCACCACAACATCTTGCTATATCAAATGGATGTGAAAAGTGCTTTCCTCAATGGCAAGATTGAAGAAGAAGTGTATGTTGCTCAACCACCTGGCTTTGAAGATCCAAAACATCCTGATATGGTGTACAAACTAAACAAAGCACTGTATGGCCTCAAACAAGCTCCTCGCGCTTGGTATGATTCAATCAAAGACTTCCTGAAGAGCAAAAGCTTCAAACCAGGATCCCTCGATCCCACATGATGCAAGAGCAATATCAGATGTCCATGATGGGTGAGCTGAACTTCTTCCTTGGTCTTCAAATTCGTCAGCAAAGAAATGGTATCTTCATATTTCAAGAAAAATATCTCAAAGACTGTCTGAAGAAGTTTGGCATGCAAGATTGCAAAGGTTACACGATGCCAATGCCAGCCAAACATCATCTTGGTCCCAACGACAATGGTAAAGAGTTCGATCAACAGGTATACCACTCCATGATTGGTTATTTACTTTACCTATGTGCATCTAGGCCAAATGTTATGCTTAGTGTTTGCATGTGTGCTCGATTCCAAGCGGCACCAAAGAAATCACATCACTTAGCTGTGAAGAGAATTCTTAGATATTTGGCTTACACCCCAACACTCGGATTATGGTATCCAAAGGGCTCAAGGTTTGATCTGGTTGGATTCTCGGATGCTGATTATGCTGGTGACAAGGTGGATCGCAAGTCAACATCAGGAACATGTCACTTTCTGGGACGATCACTTGTCTGTTGGTCTTCAAAGAAGCAAAACTGTGTATCACTCTCAACTGCTGAATCTGAATACATTGCTGCTGGATCTTGTTGTGCTCAGCTTCTGCGGATGAAGCAAACTCTCATGGACTATGGCGTCAATCTGAAATAAGTACCTCTCTTCTGCGACAACGAAAGCTCCATCAAGATTGCCAACAATCCAGTTCAGCACTCGAAGACAAAGCACATTGAAATTTGTCATCACTTTCTCAGAGATCATGTCATGAAGAAAGATATTGACATCATTCATGTCAACACTGAAGAGCAACTGGCAGATATCTTCACAAAGCCCCTGATGAGAAAAGGTTTTGCAAGTTACGATGTGAGCTAAATATCTTGGAATCCTCAAATGTCCTGTGATCAGGCACACATCCTAACACTTATGCATGTTGATGACTTAGATGTACAACACACGAAGTAAGTATATCTTCAATCAATGAAGACTTACATTCTGAGTGTGAATACATTAACGTGGAATTTGACTTCGGAGCGCCACGATAATTGTGCGCCGTGTCTGGGTCTAATACTTCCTATACGGTGGGTAACGCCACCACCAAATTTCTTGGTTTGAAGTGTTTCACTCATGGCGTTATTGTTGAATATCTTCGCATATTGATTTGTCTTCAACTTTCAACTTATCTTCATGATTTACTTCATTATGTTGAGTTGATTGCTTTCTCATATATATATATATATATATATATATATATATATATATATATATATATACTAGTATTCTGTCCTCTACAACATTCACTTATAGCTATGTCTTCATTGTTGAATCTTTTGAACTAAGTGAATGTGATCGGACCCTAATATCTCTATGCTTAATATCTCAAACTCTATCTGTCCAAATCATATGCATTCTGTTGAAA
>NC_057810.1:88556121-88556456 GCF_018294505.1 Triticum aestivum
CGGTGGGTAATTCCACCACCAAATTTCTTGGTTTGAAGTGTTTCAGTCATGGCGTTATTGTTGAATACATTCGCATTTGATTTGTCTTCAACTTTCAACTTATCTTCATGATTTACTTCACTATGTTGAGTTGATTGCTTTCTCATATATATATATATATATATATATATATATATATATATATATATATACTAGTATTCTGTCCTCTACAACATTCACTTATAGCTATGTCTTCATTGTTGAATCTTTTGAACTAAGTGAATGTGATCAGACCCTAATCTCTCTATGCTTACTATCTCAAACTCTATCTGTCCAAATCATATGCATTCTGTTGA
>NC_057810.1:88924846-88925692 GCF_018294505.1 Triticum aestivum
AACAATGTGCACATGCACTTTTTATGGCCTAGCTAGATCTATGTATGTTCGTGGTGTTGCATATGTTTGTGGTGTTGCATATGTGTTTGTGTTTGGAGGTGTACCGGTATTTGAAATGCGATAGTTGCCAATATTTTGCCGAAATGTTGATTCATTTCCGTTTCGGCGAGAATTTTGGCATTAAGCATTCTTTTTGGTCCTATTTTTAGGGAAAGTCATGCCAAATTTTTTCTTGGTTCTAAAATATCGTTTTGCTCTACCCCGCAGGCGACCATGGTCCGCACGATGACCGAAGGCATCGTGAATAGGTTTTTGAGGTCCGCGAAGGCCGAGATGCTTCAAAAGAACGAGACGGAGATAAGATGTCCATGTCGAAGATGCAAGCTGAATAGCCTTATTGCGGACCCAGATTCCGGGCAGGTGCGGGACCACCTGCTCTTGCGTGGTTTCATGGATGGCTATCGGTGGCAAGGTGATGAAGATGACTACGAAGTCGTCCATGGGGGCCGGGCAAGAAATGAGGAAGGGCAGCAAGACAACCACCGCGGCTCGGGGGGGCGAGAAGACGAAGAATCCCCAGGAGATGATCACGACGGTGATGCTGTACACAGTCATCATGTAGAAGATGCAGGACATGATGATGATGCCGGCGGAGCAGACGACGTTGGACCATCGATGGGCTGGGTGCAGGACCCTCATATTCAAGAGCTGCTTCTCAAGCAGACGGATAACGCAAGAGCTGCCGCCCGAGAGAAAGCCAAGATGGATCAACTTGAGTTAGACGCGGTTACTCCGTTGTATGAAGGATGCAGGCCCGAGGATACCCGCCTGAAAGTAACGCTCATG
>NC_057810.1:88925702-88927806 GCF_018294505.1 Triticum aestivum
CATGTCGAAGATGCAAGCTGAATAGCCTTATTGCGGACCCAGATTCCGGGCAGGTGCGGGACCACCTGCTCTTGCGTGGTTTCATGGATGGCTATCGGTGGCAAGGTGATGAAGATGACTACGAAGTCGTCCATGGGGGCCGGGCAAGAAATGAGGAAGGGCAGCAAGACAACCACCGCGGCTCGGGGGGGGGGGCGAGAAGACGAAGAATCCCCAGGAGATGATCACGACGGTGATGTTGTACACAGTCATCATGTAGAAGATGCAGGACATGATGATGATGCCGGCGGAGCAGACGACGCTGGACCATCGATGGGCTGGGTGCAGAACCCTCATATTCAAGAGCTGCTTCTCAAGCAGAAGGTTAACGCAAGAGCTGCCGCCCGAGAGAAAGCCAAGATGGATCAACTTGAGTTAGACGCGGTTACTCCATTGTATGAAGGATGCAGGCCCGAGGATACCCGCCTGAAAGTAACGCTCATGGCTCTGGAGATGAAGGTAAAACAAAAAATGACCGACGCATGCTTCGACGAGAACATGTCATTCTGGCACGAACGTCTTCCCAAGGGGAACAAGTGCCCGACCAGTTTGGAGGAGGCGAAGAAAATCGTGTGTCCTCTGCATTTACCGCACGTGAAATACCATGTGTGCATGAACAATTGCATCATTTATCGGGACGAGCACGCGGAGTCTACCATATGTCCGGTGTGCGGTGTCACTCGATACAAGAAGAGGAAGAAAGCTCCTCGAAAAGTGGTGTGGTACTTTCCGATCACTCCTCGTCTGCAGCGGTATTTCGCGGATCCTAAGGTAGCAAAGCTCCTGCGTTGGCACGCGGATAGGGAGGAGAAGAAGCAAGAAGATGACGCAGATGATCCGGAGATAGATAAAAAAGACAAGATGCTGAGTCACCCTAAGGATGCGAGCCAGTGGCAAGCGTTGAACTTCGAATACCCAGAATTTGGGAACGATCCAAGGAACATCGTGCTGGGCGCGAGCACCGATGGAGTCAATCCGTTTGGCAGCCAGAGAAGCACACATAGCACCTGGCCTGTGTTTGTGTGGATGTACAACCTTCCCCCCTGGTTGTGCATGAAGAGGAAGTACATTCACATGAGTATACTAATTGAAGGGCCAAAACAACCAGGGAACGACATCAATCTGTATCTGAGGCTGCTGAAAGAGGAGCTTGACACGCTGTGGAAAACGCCAGCCAATACGTGGGACGCCGCAGAGAAAGAATATTTCCCTATGAGAGCCGAACTGCTCACGACGGTGCACGACTATCTCGGTTACGGATATCTTGCGGGGCAGGTAGTCCACGGATTTTCTGGATGCGTAAGGTGCATGGATGACACAACGTATCGCCAGCTAGATAGAGATCCCGGGTCTTCGAAAACCGTGTTCATGGGACATCGAAGGTGGCTTCGCGACGATGACCCGTGGAGGAAACGCAAGGATCTGTTCGATGGTGAAACCGAACCCCGAAAACGCCCGTGTACGAGGAGCGCCGAGGAAATAGACAAGCTGTTGAAAAATTGGAAAGACTGCCCACTGCCGGGAAAGAAGCAAAAGGCGCCAGATGTTCCGTGTTAGATGGGCCAAGAACGTCATAAAAGAAGACCGGTATTTCACCACCATGGTTATACCCGAAGCCAAATCCAAGAACGCGGGCGCAAACGTCACCGCAAAAAATGAGCCATGGGTACTGGCTTCCCAAGTGGACCAATGCTTCTTCATTACCGACCCGCCAAAGCCCAGTCGTGTTGTCGTGAGGAGAGGCAAAAGGAAGATCATCGGAATGGATGGAGTAGCCAATGAGCAAGACTTCGACAAGTACGGCGACCCGAGGATCGAACATGACGACGATGATGAAGTAGCAGCATACACCACAAGAAGAAGCAGGACCACCCTACCTAAAGGACGTCTGTTCCACAGAAGAACTCCATTTGCGAAAAAGAAGGGCAAGAAGATTGTGAACAGATAGCTAGCTAAGATCGATTGTATTTAAATCGTAGCCTTCATTTCTCGATTGTATTTCATGGGTACTTTTTGAACTATCATGAATATTTTTAAATTTCATGGACACTCGATCTCGATCCCC
>NC_057810.1:88927816-88928635 GCF_018294505.1 Triticum aestivum
CAACGGCTACACATTCTACACCGAGGCCAAGGACATGAAGAGCGATGGTTATCAGAACTCCGGGGTAACGATGGAATCCTACACCGGTAACGACAAGGACAGATACTACGGAAGGATCGAGGAGATCTGGGAGCTGAGCTACGCTGGAGAGAAGGTCCCGATGTTCCGTGTCAGATGGGCCAAGAACGTCATAAAAGAAGACCGGTATTTCACCACCATGGTTATACCCGAAGCCAAATCCAAGACCGCGGGCGCAAACGTCACCGCGAAAAATGAGCCATGGGTACTGGCTTCCCAAGTGGACCAATGCTTCTTCATTACCGACCCGCCAAAGCCCAGTCGTGTTGTCGTGAGGAGAGGCAAAAGGAAGATCATCGGAATGGATGGAGTAGCCAATGAGCAAGACTTCGACAAGTACGGCGACCCGAGGATCGAACATGACGACGATGATGAAGTAGCAGCATACACCACAAGAAGAAGCAGGACCACCCTACCTAAAGGACGTCCGTTCGACAGAAGAACTCCATTTGCGAAAAAGAAGGGCAAGAAGATTGTGAACAGATAGCTAGCTAAGATCGATTGTATTTAAATCGTAGCCTTCATTTCTCGATTGTATTTCATGGGTACTTTTTGAACTATCATGAATATTTTTAAATTTCATGGACAGTCGATCTCGATCCCCCTCCATCTCGATCGCTATCCCACCTTGCCAGATCCGGCCCCCCTCGCCGCCGAGCACCCCCCAGTCCACCGGCCGCCGCCGCCGACCCCCCGCACCCTCGATTCCCCTACCCAACCGCCGCCGCCGACCCCCCGCAC
>NC_057810.1:88928645-88929559 GCF_018294505.1 Triticum aestivum
AGTATCAAACAGCTTTTTAAATGCTAAAAAAAATTTTGTGGAGCCCACCTCGATCCCCCTCCATCTCGACCGCTATCCCACCTCGCCAGATCCGGTCCCCCTCGGCGCCGAGCACCCCCCAAATCCACCGGCCGCCGCCGCCGACCCACCGCACCCTCGATTCCCCTACCCAACCGCCGCCGCCGACCCCCCGCACCTCGCGCACCGTCTTATAAAAAAATAAGTATCAAACAGCTTTTTAAATGCTACTGTCTTATAAAAAAATATTACTGTTATTATTTAAACAAGTTTGAACATATTTAAACATAAATAAGTATCAAACAGCTTTTTAAATGATAAAAAAAATTGTGGAGCCCGGGAGTCGAACCCAGGACCTCCTGGTGTGAGAACTGGCTACTGACCAGTCGAGCTAGTAGAGGGGACTTGGTGTGGATCAGGTCAGGTGGGAGATAACCTGTTGGCTCGAGCAGAAATCAAAAAAAATACTAATGGCGCACCAGGGTGAGGTGCGCCATTAGTGTGGATATACTTATGGCGCACCGGGGGGTGGTGCGCCATTAGTATTGTGCCCCCATCCATATTTTTCCTCCCCGGCCCTCGATCCCCTTCTCGCCCTCGCCCTCGATCCCCTTCCCCTCTCCTCTCCTCTCCCGACGCCGCTGCCCCACCGCCTCGACGCCGCCCCGACGCCGCGACGCCGCCCCGACGCCGTGAGACGCCGCGACGCCGCCCTCTCCTCTCCCGACGCCGCCGCCCCACCGCTTTCCCCACGGAGAAGGAGGAGGAAGAGGGGGCGCTCGCCGTTGACCTCGCCCGGCCGACTCCGGAGGCCAGGCCGACTCGCCATCGCCCCGCCGCCCTCGTCGCCGGTGGCCCGGATGCCGCCCCGTCCACACCACCATCGCCGGAGCACC
>NC_057810.1:88929569-88930161 GCF_018294505.1 Triticum aestivum
ACTCAACCGCCGCCGCCGACCCCCCGCACCCCGCGCACTGTCTTATAAAAAAATAAGTATCAAACAACTTTTTAAATGCTACTGTCTTATAAAAAAATATTACTGTTATTATTTAAACAAGTTTGAACATATTTAAACACAAATAAGTATCAAACAGCTTTTTAAATGCTAAAAAAATTTGTGGAGCCTAGGAGTCGAACCCAGGACCTCCTGGTGTGAGAACTGGCTGCTGACCAATCGAGCTAGTAGAGGGGACTTGATGTGGATCAGTTCTGGTGGTACATAACCTGTTGGCTCGAGTTGAAATAAAAAAAAAACTACTAATGGCGCACCACAGTGAGGTGCGCCATTAGTATGGATATGCTAATGGCGCACCACGGTGACGTGCGCCATTAGTATTGTGCCTTCGCCCGATCCCCCCTTCCCTCTCCCCCTTCGCCCGGTCCCCCCTTCCCTCTCCCCCTCGCCAGTTCCCTCTCCCTCGCCCTCTCCCTCCCTCGCCCTCGCCCTCTCCCTGATCCACCGCCGCCGCCGCCGCCCTGACCCACTGCTCGCCCTCGCCCTCGCCCTCTCCCTCCCTCGCCCTCTCCTC
>NC_057810.1:88930950-88954946 GCF_018294505.1 Triticum aestivum
GCCCCGACGCCGCTGCCCCGCCACCTCGACGCTGCCCCGCCGCCTCGACGCGACCCCGCCGCCCGGACGCCGCCCCGTCCACACCACCATCGCCGGAGCACCACCACCACCACCCGTCGCCGGAGCATCCTTATCCTCTCCGACCGCTCCTCCACCCCGGCCCGCTCCTCCAAGGTAAGCTACCGCCCCGACCCCTATCCCCTTCCCTCCTCCCATCCCATCTCCATATGTTCATAGTGTGAGATTGATCCAGATTGCAATTATGTGTTGTTGGTGAAGTGTTTTCTATGTGAACTAGGAACGTTAGAAGGATATGATGTGGTTGTATCAGTTTCAGCATGATGATTCTCATCAACTTGCACCTGGTCATAGTCCAGTAAATGCATGGTAGTGTTTTGTTCAATTATATTATATAAGAGTGACTCGTGTAGTATAAGGCCCCGTTTGGATGCAAAGTATTTTCAAAGTATTACTAGAATACCAGAGTTTTTTGAAAAACTGTAGTTTAGAATACTTAGAGGTGTTTGGCTATACCAAAAACTGTAGCTTCATAAACAGAGGTATTATTGATACTGTGGTTTTTTTGGAGTATTAAAAAAAGAGGTCCGGACCTCTTTTTTCTCAAACTGAGGAAAACTCGTTCGTGTCATCCACTCATTGACTACCGTACATCTTGGTCTGTAACCATAACTAGCCATACTGCAGTATGGTTCCATAGTATTGATTCATTCCTCTCCAAGGCATGCACCACCAGGATACTGATTCATATTCTTTGTAATTAGCTACGGCCGATCAAGTCTCCAACTTCCTAGAAAAGATCATACAACATTGCATGCAGCCGGGTGGTCATTAGTGATCTGGTCGTGTAGCTCGGTAGGTGTATGAAGCTAGATTAAAGTTGTGTAACTATTGGTCAAAACTACAGTAAAACAACACCAACCAAACATATCGGTAGTTTTTCTAAAGCTGAGAAAATTGCAGCTTTTTAAAAACTGTAGTATTCATTGCACATGCATTGCAATATCGATGTTTTGAAATACTATAGTATTTTAAAAACTGCGCTGCCAAACTAGGCCTAAATTTTAATGGTCAAGTAGCTGCATACAGCTGCATGCCATTATCTCATAAGAGTGACTCGTGTAGTATGAATTGACAGTGTGATCTAAGTACCATGTGTGTAATTGGGTATGCTTATATGATTTCTGGCACATTTCCTGTACCTACAATACAAATTTGTGAGCATAGCTTCTGTTGTCAATGCAAAAAACTGTTCCTTGTAATGTACATACTCATACTGCATCTTTTGGATTGTTCATTTCTGTTTATCTTGTGCCGATGCTACTTAGTATGTACTCACATCTTCATGCTGGAAGGATAATACTGTAGGTAGACCATTTACTATTTTTTCATTTTTGAATATGGCTAACTCTGCTTCCCCCGGCCCAATCTGCATATCCTCTGTTCTGAGCATAATTTTTTTGCCATATCCTTTTCACACCTGGCACCTGCCATTGTAACTTCATACTGATGTAACATGTGAATCTGTTGGTCCTGCTTATTGTCTTTAAAGAAGTCAATGTACCTACCTATTTTTGTGCTATGTTATTATATTTGATCAGTATCAGTTGTGTCTCTCTTAAGAGACTCCTACCTTTTCTGACTCGAGTTGTTAACAACATTTCCATACTTCTGTTAGCTACAACATTTTTTTATTTGAATTTGGTACTCCATGAGTTTTTACTACTGCTAACATAGAGTATTTGCTACTAGTAAAACAAGGATTTTGTATAGTTTTTACTACTGCTAACACACAGAGTATTTGCTACTAGTAAAACAGGGATTTTGTATGCACTGCTACCTGATGAGTGCTTTCTTTGTACTATTTCACCTTGGCATGCATATGTTTATTTCACCTTAGACGGAAATGAGTGTTATCAAGGAAATGGTTTTAGGTAAACCAGCACATCTCATCAGTCTTTCTTACTCAATGTTATCATCTGCTTGGTTTTAGGTGATGGACTCATTTCCGGTGGTTGTTCTGCTTTAGTTTTCCTGATGTTGTTTCGCGTTGGGTTCTGATTCGCTTTTCTGCTATTGTTTCTGTGGTGATGCAGACTTGTGGTGAAGAAGAGCAAGGCCAAGAAAGACTCCAACAAGCCCAAGCATCGTCTTACTCCTCATGTGAGCCCCAGATTTGATTTGTTGTTGTGGTTCGATTCACTCAAAAGGGAGTGATAATTTTTCCTATGTTCATAGTGTGAGATTGATCCAGATTGAATGTTATGCATATCTTAAACATAGGAGTGTTAGACATAAAGCATGTCCAGCAGAACCTTTAGTGCATCTTTGCTCTTGTTCATTTAGTTTCAGTAAACAAATATTGCGAAGCATGACATGGCCTTTGTGAGCTCCTTTGTATAAAATGAAATGCAAGGTTGCTGATAATGTAACCCAGATCACCCAGATCAATTTTTTTTCAATTTATGCAACTGTTGTTGCTGCTGCTGTACTACTTTGTGCCATGGACCAGTGCATGCATGCTGCTGCTGCTGCTGTACTAATTGTCAAGTGATGCTGCTGCTGCTATCTGCGAGCTGCTGCTGCTAGTTGTGATTTTGTCAAGTGATGCTGCTGCTACTTGTGATCTTCTAAAATGACCCCTTTCTCCTGAAACGTTGATCAATTTCCATTTCGGTTGAGAAATGGGGCACTCCAAGGTCAAGAAAATTAGCAAAGGTCATGCCCAATTTTCTTGACCTAGAAGGTGCCCGATTCTCAACCGAAATAAAAATTAATTTGCTTTAGTGGTTGGATTAGTTTAGTATTTTTTTCACACACTCAGACACCCTTGCTTGCCATGTGTGTGAGAGAGATAGTGAGAGGAGACAAGAAGAAGGGGGTTAGGAAGATGTTGCCTGCTCATCAAAGCTAACCATCTCCCCCTTTTCACCCCTTTTCCTTTGTCTTTTGTGGGTTGCAAGGAAGCTATTGTCTTAGCTAGCTTAGCTTGTGCACAAATCCCAGTGTTACAATCTATAAAATTAGCCTGCAAAGATGAGGTCCCATGCTGGCTGTACCACTGCATCATGCAACAGTGCCTTCAAGATCCAAGGCAATATCACAAACATCATAGGCAATTTGACCAAACTCACAACCTTGTATCTTTGCAGCAACCAACTTTCTAGACACACCCCTCAAGAACTAGGTTACCCTGAGAACGTGGACTTGGACCTTAGCAACAACACACTAACAGGTTCTATCCCAAAACACCTTGGCAATATCGCAAACATCTCTCAATTGTTCCTTGACAATAACCAACTTTTTGGCGACATTCCTCGAGAATTAGGTTATTTGGTCAACTTAGAGATCTTGTTCCTTGACAATAACCAACTTTTTGACCAAACTTTGTTTCTATTTAGAGAGAAACATGGCCCACAACGATGAGGCCGGGGGTTCGGGCGGCAAGGCATTCTGGGAGCTGTCCCAGGAGATGGAGGAACAACCTCACTTGTATGAGGCCGCCGCCTTCCCCACCGATCCTGAGACCACGGATGGTGCCGCCGAGGATGACCACACTGATGCCACCACTGATGGTGCCGCTGAGGATGCCACCACTGATGATGGCGGCGCACGCACAGATGGCAGCCAACCGAAGAGGCAACGGAAGGACCGGCGCCCGATCGTGCTCCGCACCCTCAAGGAGGAAGTTACTGAAGTGGACTCCAACGGGAATCCAACGGCGCCCGAACGAATAGTCAAAGGGTACTCGCTTCAGCTCGGGTGCATTGTCCGGAGCACCGTCTCGATCAACACCGAGAACCTGAGGCATCCTGACCGAGGGAATTTGCGCCACCTCCTCTTCACGAAGCTGCACGAACGATACAAGTTCCCCGCTGAATTTGAAAACACAAGCCTCAAAGGGAATAAAGTGAAGAATGCTGCCCTCATGAAGATGAGCAAGGCCCTGTCTACTTGGAAAAGCAATGTGAAGAGAATGATCGAGAAAGGTGAGAGTTATCAGAAGATCAAGGAGAAAAATCCTTCGATCACCGAAGATGACTACAATGACTTCAAGATCAATTGCTCAAGCACCGCAAGCTCCTAATCAAGTGAGTGGGGGAAACAAATGCGGGAGCTGAACATAGGGGAACACACACTCGGTCCCGGCGGTTACAGAGTGGCGGAGCCTATATGGGACAAGGAGGACGCGGACCGTGCCGAGCAAGGCCTACCGCCCCGCTTCGAGAAATACAGCGGTAACAAGCAGACTAGGAACTATGTCAGGGCCCGGTACAAGGAGGACCCGATAACAAAGGAGCTTACCACGGATCCGAAGACCAGGGCACTTGAGCTTGTTCTGGTAAGGAATACACCCCCGCGTAATTAGCTCCATATGGTTGCATTCTAATTAATGAAGCCAAATTTCTAAATGGTTCACATTCCTTCCGCAGGCGACTGAAAGCAGTAGCGCGGAGTCGACTAAGAGCAACCCTTGGGACACCACTCTAAATAGGGGGTTGAATGTAATGAACAAGGATAAGCTCAGTAAGCCGACGTCAGCTGGTCGTGTGGCCGGCAAAGGCTTGTCGACAAAATGGGGGTCATACTATACCGCTGGTGTGCGGAAGGAGAAAAAGACCAGCTCGGAAAGCCAGGCGCGAGAGGTTCAAGAACTCAAGGCACAGGTGGCACGGATTCCGGAGATTGTCCAAGAGCAAGTGGAAACGATCACCGCCCTTGTGCCTACCATGATCTCGGGGTTGAGTGCGTGGATTGCGGGCGGCCAACAGGGGCCGCCCCCGATTCCTAGCTTCACGGCCAGCAACTCGCATAATGCGATGGCGGGGCCATTGGTGCCTCCGGCGGAGGCGGCATTGGTGTCTCCGACGCCGGCATGGGAGCTTAATGCACCCGGGTGTACGCCGGCCGGCACCTCTTCAGCAAGCGGCCCCTCCGTCAACTGCACGCCCGCCGTTGGTGGTGCCTCGACATTAGCCGAGCTCGACGCCATCATCACGGTAACTAATTAGGCCTCTCTCGGCCGAGGACTTCATCTCCTTGCCTTTGACTGGGCATCCCTGACGCCCTACATGTTTTCGCAGGGCGCCGCCGACGTTCCGTGCACTCTCCTACACTTCGTGAACAACGAGTTGGTCGATGTCACCAAGGGCAAAATCGTTCAACCGGGCAACCCCTTGTTCCACGGTACCCAGATGCCACCCAACTTGTTTAGGGTTCAACTGGTTCGGGTGCTGCCAGGCTGCGACGACTTGTTACCTCTGATTTGACCCGTCGGGGCCGACGATGAAGACGTGATGACCCTCAGCGCCTGCCTGAGCTGGCCCCTGCTTTGGCCGAAGAGCCAGATTCGTTTCGGGGCGGGGGACACCACCCCAAAGACAACACCGCCAGTCGTGCCGGCGCCAAGTCGGCCCCATGGCAAGACCGCCGTAACGGTGCCGGACATCCCTATGCCACTGGATCCAAACATGCATATGGCACAGGATCAGAACAACGACGATGACGATGATGATACATTTGGCAACGTCGATCAGTACTTTGCTGAGCATGGGTACGATGGCGACTTCATGGGGCCTCCTTCTCAAGAACCAAACCCAACAAAAGACGTGTGCGATCTAGCTCGTACCGCGGAGAAGCCAAGATGCAACAGGCGCCGTCTGGCGTTCAGCTCTCAGGAGACGCCTCCAGCTGCCGACTTCACCGAGCCTCAGATAGGCGAGGTGCGAAATATTATCAGCCCCAACACACTCAAGAAGGCGGTCTGTGAGCAGAACTCGGTCCCATTACAGGAGAAGAAGAAGGCACGCAAAAGAAAGACTAAGAAGGGTGCGAGCCAGCCGGCACCGAGTATGATCCGTGCTCAGGACGGGCCACCTTCACCGCAGGATATCACGAGGAGGGTGCATGTGGCGCGTAGGGCGATGCTACCGACAAATATGCTCAATGCTGCAACCGGTGCTATGTGGAGTCTGCATGACAGTGTTCTTGCTTTGGAGAAGCGGCGTCTCAGGGAGAAGGATGTGGCATACCCGGTTTTCGCGGCCAAGGTGCCAGAGGGCAAGGGCTTTGTGGATAACTCCATCGGGCGTATGATCGTCCTGCGTTTTGATGACATCCACGCTATGTTGAACCTTCATCCGCTGCACTACACCTTCGTTCGGCTATTTTCGCTGAGTATGGAGATGCGGATCATTCGCGACAAGACCCCGGACATCGTGATAGTCGACCCCTTCTACATGCGTGCCAAGATCTTGGGCAGCGCTGGGGACCGGCAAGTCGCGAGTTCTTACCTCGAAGGCGTCATTCTGGCAAACCAAGATAAGGATAACTTCCTCGTGCCTTACTTTCCCGAGTAAGTCCTCCCCTCAACTGGCCCGTAACATATGAATTCTTACATTTCGATCGTTTTTCTTTTAACATTCCGTGTTTTCTGCATTGACACACGTTGCACGCTCATCCTCCTAAGCCCCAAATATTCCATGGCCACGTATTTCGACCCGGACTTTCAGTCGAACGTAGACTACACAAATGTCAAGAAGGTTCTTGATGATGTTCTCCCCGGC
This sequence comes from Triticum aestivum, assembly GCF_018294505.1. Lineage (NCBI taxonomy): Eukaryota > Viridiplantae > Streptophyta > Magnoliopsida > Poales > Poaceae > Triticum > Triticum aestivum. The sequence goes on from NC_057810.1 coordinate 88,937,535, forward strand.
TATGCCCAATCTGGAGGCACCTTCACCAGGCCTATTCGTAAGTACGGCAAGCACGTGTTCTCCCACAATACGATGTTCTGCTGCGTCAAGCAGCCGCCTGGCGGTCAGAAGGGTGCCTACTACGCCATCCATCACATGCGGGAGATCGTACGGGACCATCATCAACTTCTGCTACCGAGTAAACTCAAAGATTGGGCCGCGAGCGTGTCGGCAATCCAGGATGCGGACCTCCGACAAGAATTCTTTCGCATCCAGTCAGAGTTTGCGGAAACCATCCATCAAGATGTCCTTCGTACCTCGGGGCAGTTCTACCTCAGAAATCAACCGTCCAACAGTGACATCGACACAATGCTACAAATGCAGGATGACAACGCCCGTTCTTTCATGACTCCCACGATAGACGGCGGCTTCATCCACGCTCCGGTCCCTTGAGTCGAGTTGTCTAGTTCTGAAACATCGATTGGTTCATGTTGTAATTAAACTTTAATGAACTTGTAGTATGTCTCTTTGGTTTCGAGAGTCGTTCAACTTAGATGTAATCGATGCTATTAATGTCTTGCTTTTCTCTTTCGATCGTTCTGTTGCATAATTATATATTGCTTATGTATTGTCTGTGAATTGGTACTAACGTTTCGTTTGGCTAGTGCATAGCGATGCCGACGTTTGTCGTGTACAAGGGTAAGGTTCCCGGAGTCTATGATGACTGGGAGGAGTGTCGGAGACAGGTTCACCGATTCAGCGGTAACAGTTACAAAGGGTACACCACTAGGGCCGAGGCCGAATCTAGATACGCCTGCTATCTAGCGGGAGAGGGGAGGGAGCGTTGGAGGAACCGAATGAAGACGAGTTTCATCGTGATGATGCTCATCGTGATGACCGCAGCTCTCTTCTATGTGATGGTAGTTTAGATGATCGATATCGACTTGTAATGTGAAGACAAACTCGCTACTCGCGGTCTCGAGACTTGTAATATAATGTTCTATCTTTGTTCGGTCTTTTTAATTCGGAGACTAATATGATGAATTGTATTCGGAGACTAATATGATGAATTGTATTCAAAGACTAATCTTCTATTGTATTCGATGAATCTGATGTTGATGTGTGCTGTCTATATTTTGTCAAATTATACATTTTGTAACCTGTGCAAAAAACAGATTATAAAAAAATAAAAAAACCTAATATTCATACTAATGGCGCATCACATGACAGTGAGCAATTAGTATGACAGTGCATACTAATGGCGCATCACTGGGTAGTGCGCCATTAGTATGCCGCGGTTACTAATGGCGCATCCAGTGGTGGTGCGCCATTAGTATGCCAAAGCACCTGGGTATACATGGCCCCTGGGAGGCATACTAATGGCGCACCCGCGGTGCGCCATTAGTATACCAGATACTAATGGCGCACCAGGTGGTGCGCCATTAGTAAAAATTACTAATGGCGTGCTGTTAATGGCGCACCACAGATGCGCCATTAATGGCCATATTAGGTGCGCCATTAGTAGGGGTTTTTCTAGTAGTTCTTGTCGGAGAGCCGGGGTGAGTCCTCCTTCTTTCTCGCGGGGGCGCGCTGGCGCACCCGCGGGCTGTAGTCCCCGAGATTCGGGCCGACTGCTGAGCAGTCGGGCCGGATCTTCTCACCGACTTTCTTTGTTGATGACTTATCGTCTTTCGTCTTTTTTCTTCTTCAGAGGCCAACGCCGCTCTTCAGCAGCAGCTGGGCGAGGCCAACACCGCCTTGCATGCCAAGGAGGAGGAGTGCAGCAAACTTGCCGCAGAGCGTGACCTGCTGGCCGCGTAGCTGGCCGAGCAGAAGGAGCTGCTCAAGAAGGCGCAGGACAAGGCCGAGAAGAAGGAAGCCGCTCTCCTGGCCGAGTTCGAGAGCGAGCGCTCCTCCTGGACTGACAGGGAGGCGAGGCTGACCTCCGGCTTCCATGAGATCGAGGACATCGCCGATGGTGAGATTCTTTTCTTCCTTTCTTTCTTCAAGCTTCTGACTATAGGTTGAGCCGATTTCTGGTTTTTTCGACTCACTTCTTTTTTGTCTTGGCAGACTTCTTCCCTGGCCACTCGCAGGAAGTCACTCAGGCCATCGAGGCTGATCGCGAGATGCGGAGGGCAAGCGATGCGGAGATCGCCGCTAACGCCCCCCAAACCGTCGATGAGCAGCTTCTGAGCATCGAGGCCCGTCTTCGTCTGGCCCATCGGCTGATGTGCCGGCTTCAGCGTGCCGGCGCCCAGGCAGTTGCCGCTCTGTGGCCAGACATGTCGGCCCTGCGCACCGCCAGTCGGACCGCCAACTGGCTGGAGGTCGCAGCTGGCCGCCTTGAAGCTTGGAAGGGTTCCTTGGCCCGGGCCGGAGCGTGTCGGGCCTTGGAATTCGTCAAGGCGTGGTATCCGGGGCTGGACCTGGACCGGCTGGCCGTGTTCCGGTCAGAGGCCCAGGCAGAGTTGGTGGCAGTGGATTGTGCCCTTGTTGAGCATGCGGCGGCGATTGCCGACTACACGGACACCAGTGCATTCGTCCCCGAGCGGGCTGCAGGTGGCGAGGAGGTGCCGCCAGAGTGGTTCGGGATGAACCCGGACTTCGGCGAGGACTCGGCGGAGGTGATTGACTCCAGCACCGAGGAGGAAGGTGAGGCGGAGGACGAAGGCGAGACGGAGGTGCTAGAAGATGGAGCGGGCGGCCAGCCTTAGCTCGACCGCGCCTCCAACAACGAGCCGCATCCAGAGAAGGCGACTGCCGCCGGAGGCAATCAAACCGAGACCGCCCAGCCGGCCGCCCCGGCGCCTGACACCCCCTCTCCTCCGATCCTCCGATCCCAGATGCCGCCTCTTAGGCTGCCGTTTTCGCCTCTGCTTTATCTGTCTTAGTAATCTTTTGGAAAACTTTGTTAAATTCGAACAGTTCCACCCGCGGGGTGTATCTTGAACTTCTACTTGAAGATTCGGCCAAGGGCCTATGTAAATATTTATCCGAGTTCTATCTTTCCTTGCTTATTACTCTTTAGGCTTTTCCCTTTGCTGCCTTCCTTTAGTCGCTGCCTTGCCAGTCGGACAACCGCTCTGCGGACTGTCGCTGGATCAAATGCTTGGCTACTTTGGGAAGGCAAGTACTCGGCCATTTTAGAGTCTTCTTTAACAAGTTGGATAGAAGGCGGCGAGCCGACTACTAAAGAGTCGGCTGTCTTTAATAGAGGCTAGTATAAAGCGGCAAGCCGACTACTCATGAGTCGGCTTTTTGCCTCAGAGATGCTGGAGGCCGTCTTACGCTATGTTCGTGCTTTGGGTCCTTAGCCATTTTTCGTGTGGGCGCCCGTTCTTCCTCACTCCTGCCCACCACACAGTCGCTCTACGAGCTGCGGCTTTGCCAGGAGACGGATTAGGCACCGCACACTACTTGTCTGACTGCGGGAAGCTCCTCATAGCGCGAGGCGGCGAGTCCCCGGGCCGACTAGTCGGGCCCGGTGCCAAGCGGCATTTAACAAAGAGTAATATACTCGAAGGCATAATTCTTATCATACAGATAACAAAATGGGCAGTCCCCGAGCTCGTCTCGGGGGGCCCAAAGTCTTGGTACTTTAATACAAAAGGGTAGCGTGATACATACTGCATCAACTGTAAAATCTTCGGAGAAGATTTGCATTCCACGGGCGTTCTGTCTCTTTGCCGGAGTTGTCCATCTTGCGCGCTCGGGGCTTCTGAGCATCGATCAGGTAGTAGGAGTCGTTTCCCAGCACCTTGCTGATGATGAAGGGGCCTTCCCAAGGCGCCGATAGCTTGTGCTGGCCGGCTGTTCGCTGGATCAGTCGGAGCACAAGGTCGCCCTCTTGGAAAGATCTTGGCCTGACCTTCCTATTGTAGTATCAATGCAGACTCTGCTGGTAGATGCTGGATCGGCTGAGTGCCAACAGCCGGCCCTCTTCCAGCAGATCGACACCGTCTTGACGTGCTTCTTCTGCTTCTTCCTCGGTGTACATAGTGACTCGCGGGGAGTCAAACTCTATGTCCGTCGGGATGACGGCTTCGGCACCGTAGACGAGGAAGAAGGGTGTGAAGTCGGTTGACTTGTTTGGAGTCGTGCGCAGACTCCAGAGGATGGCCGACAGTTCCTCAAGCCAGCAGCCGGCCGATCGCTCCAGCGGCACGACCAGTCAAGGCTTAATGCCTGATAAGATGAGGCCGTTTGCCCGCTCCACCTGGCCGTTTGACTGCGGATGGGCAACGGACGCTAAGTCCAGTCGGATGCCCTGCGTCGCGCAGAAACGGGCCAAGGCGCCTTTGGCAAAATTTGTGCCATTGTCGGTGATGATGCTGTGCGGGATGCCATACCGAGTCGTGATGTCGGTGATGAAAGTCACTGCAGTCGGACCATTCAACTTCTTGATGGGTTTCACTTCTATCCACTTGGTGAACTTGTCCACTGCGACAAGTAGATGAGTCACGCCACCTCGTGCCGTCTTGAATGGTCCCACCATGTCCAGGCCCCAGACTGCAAAGGGCCAGGCGATGGGGATAGTCTTGAGTGCGGAAGCTGGCTGAAGTGGCTTGGAACGGAACATCTGGCACCCTTTGCACTTTTGGACTAACTCTTTGGCCTCTTCCAGGGCAGTTGGCCAGAAGAAACCGTGCCGGAAGGCTTTGGAGACGAGTGCCCTTGAGGCCCCATGGTGGCCGCACTCGCCTTCGTGGACGTCTCTGAGAATTGCTTGGCCTTGTTATGCCTCGACGCAGCGTTGGTAGATGCCAGTGACGTTGCACCTGACCAGCTCTCTATTGACTATGGTATAAGCTGCTGCTCGGTGTTGCACTTGCCGAGCCAAGATTTCATCAGTTGGAAGCTCTCTGTTTACTAGGAACTTGAGGATGGGCTGGGCCCATGAGGGTGCTGCTATTTCTTCAACTACCACTAGTGCGACTTGGACAAGGGCGCCTGGGCTGGGAGGCGGCGGGTTGGAGTCCGCAGCCGCTTGCTGACTTGATGAAGTCCCCGGGCCAACTAGAGCAGTCCCCGGGCCGAGTTCTGGAGTATTTGGTCTTGTCACCGCAGTCCCCAGGCCGGGTTCTAAAGTCCCCGGGCCGGCTTTGACTGTGGCTTTCTTGGAGTCAGATTCGACTTCTTCGGGTGGAGCCGGCACAAAGATTGATTCTGATTCTAGTGACGGCTTGATAGACGGCTTGAGGAGGCGCCGAAGGGCGATTCCGGATGGTATTGCTTGGCGAGTGGAGCCGATTCGTGCCAAGGCGTCTGCTTGGTCATTGTCGTTCCTTGGCACATGGAGGAACTCGCACCCCTCGAAGTATCCGCTGAGTTGCTGCACAAGGAATCGGTAGCTCGCCATGTTTGCGTCCTTGGCGTCCCAATCGCCAGATGATTGCTGGACCACCAAGTCAGAGTCGCCATAACACAGGATCCGGCGAATGCCGAGTTCTTTGGCGAGCCGGAGCCCGTGGATGACCGCCTCGTACTCGGCCACATTGTTGGAGGCGGCGAAATGGATCTGCAGCGCATATCTGAGCTTGTCACCCTTGGTGGAAGTGAGGACGACGCCGGCTCCCAGGCCGGTGTGCATCTTGGAGCCATCGAAGTGCATCCGCCAATGGGTGGAGTCGGGCGCTGGTGGCAGATACTGGGTCTCGGCCCAATCGACGAGGAAGTCGGCCAGTGCTTGCGACTTGATGGCGGTGCGGGGCTCGTAGTAGATGGTGTAGGGAGCTAGGTCGATGGCCCATTTGGCCACTCGGCCAGAAGCATCTCGGCTTTCGATGATCTCGGCTAGTGGGGCTGTGCAGACCACAGTGATTGGATGCTCCTGGAAGTAAGGCTTCAATTTCTTGGCGGCAAAATGCACGCCGTAGCACATCTTCTGGTAGTGGGGGTAGTTCTGCTTGGAGGCCGACAGTACCTCGCTCAGGTAATATACCGGTCCCTGGACAGGTAGCGCCTTGCCTTCCTCCTTGCGCTCGACTACAATGACTGTGCTGACTACCCGGCTGGTGGCGGCAATGTATAGGAGCATGGGCTCTTTGGGAGTCGGAGCCGCCAGCATAGGGGGAGTAGTCAATATCTTCTTTAGTTGGAGAAAGGCCTCGTCCGCCTTGGGAGTCCATTCAAAAAAGGTTGTCTTCTTCATGAGCTGATACAAGGGGAGAGCCTTCTCGCCCGGCCGACTGATGAATCGGCTGATGGATGCCAAACAGCCGGTGAACTTCTGCACATCTAACAGTCGTATGGGTGCTTCCATCCTCTCGATGGCCTTGATCTTCACAGGGTTGCACTCTATGCCGCGTTCGGAGACCAGGAAACCAAGGAGCTGGCCGGCTGGTACTCCGAAGATGCATTTCTCGGGGTTTAGCTTGATCAGGAATCGGCGCAGGTTCTCAAAGGTTTCCTTGAGGTCTTCCAACAGAGTTCCACATTTTTCCGTCTTCACCACCACATCATCCATGTAGACGTGGGCATTTCTGCCGAGTTGCTTGAGGAGGCACTTCTGCATGCAACGCTGAAAGGTGGCGCTGGCATTCCTCAAGCCGAACGTCATGGTCAGGTAGCAGAAGGCACCAAATGGCGTGATGAAGGCGGTCTTCAGTCTGTCAGCCGGGTTCAGCTTGATCTGGTGATATCCTGAATATGCATCTAAGAAACTCAACAGCTCGCATCCGGCTGTGGAGTCTATCACCTGATCAATTCTCGGCAGAGCGAATGGGTCCTTGGGACAGGCTTTATTGAGACTTGTGTAGTCAATACACATCCGCCACTGCTTGTTCTTCTTCAGCACCAGCACTGGGTTTGCTAACCACTCTGGAGAAAACACTTCCATAATGAAGCCGGCTGCCAGGAGCCGGGCTATTTCTTCTCCAACAACTCTTCTCTTTTCTTCTGACAGGCGGCGCAAGGGCTGCCTGACGGGCTTCACATCAGACCGGACATATAATTTGTGCTGGGCGAATTCTGTCGGTACACCAGGCATGTCTTTGGGGGACCATGCGAAGATGTCTCGACTCTCACAGAGGAAATTGACGAGCTCGCCTTCCTATTTGCTGTCAAGGTTTGTGCCCATGACAGCGTACCTCTCTGGATGCTCCGGGTCCAAAGGTATCTTCTTTGTTTCTTGGGCCGGCTTGAATGATCCTTCAGCTTCCAACTCCTTGGGGTCGGGCGACAACTCGGGCTGCTTGCCGGCCATCGCCACGACCCGATCAAGAAGCTGTTTCTCAGTTGCGATCACCAAGGACTCGGCCAGCCGACTGCTTTCGGCCGCGCAAGCGAACGACTTTCTGTAGTCGCCAGCCACGGTCAGAATTCCCTTGGGACTCGGCATCTTCATCTTGAGGTAGGCGTAGTGGGGGACTGCCATGAACTTGGCCAAAGCTGGTCGGCCATGCAACGCGTGGTACGGGCTTTCAAGGTCTGCCACTTCAAACCAAATTGGCTCTCGGTGGAAATGATCTTTGTCCCCAAAGAGGACGTCTATCAGGATCTTGCCGATTGGTGAGCAGGAAAGGCCAGGAACAATGTCGTAGAACACAGTACGGCTGCTCTGAAGCTATCTTCGCTTGATTCCTAACTTCTCCATCGTATCCTTGTACAGGATGTTGATACTGCTGCCTCCATCTATCAGCACTCTTGAGAAGCGAGCGGCCCGCCTATCTGTGAAGAGTGTGGCACCTAAGACCAAGGCGTAGGATCCTGGACTCGGCATCACTTCTGGGTGATCGGCTCTGCTCCAACTGATGGGCCTTTCGGACCAGTGCATGAATTCTGGAGTGCTTGATGTGACTGCAGTCACCTCTTGCTGCTGTTGGCGCCTGCTGTGCCGATCGTCTGCCACACTGGTGAACACCACATAGGCTCTGTGCTCATCTGGGAACTCATCTTGTATCGCGCCGACTGGCCTGACAGCCGGCTGCTGGGGCGGCTATGGAGGAGGCGGCCCAGCAGGCAGGGGAGGGAGTAGGTCGTCTCCCTTGGCGATTCTGGTCAGCCAGTGGCATTTCCGAGTGGTGTGGTTTGACGGCTTCGCGCCGCTGTGGAACTTGCAGGGGCCATCCAGGGTCTGCTCATAGGAGAAGGTCGGCAACCAGTTGGACTTGCCGCCCTTCTGCCGCTTTGCCGGAGGTGGTCCCTCCGGCCGTTGGTCTTCGACTGTCGCCACTTGCCGGCTGTTGGAGGCTGGCTGCGGGGCCTGGCTCTTGTGGTCGTTCTGCTGTTGCCGCCGGCTGGTGTCCCCAGCCGGAGTTCTTGGAGCCTGAGGGGCGACTTTGCCAGTCGCGCTGACTTGAATCTCTGCCTTCATGGAGGAGTCGGCCGTGGCATACTTGTCCGCTGTGATCAGCAGTTCATCTAGGGTCTCCGGCTCATCGCAGAGAAGCTTGTGTTTGAGGAGGGTGCCTTTTCTGCACCCGGCAGTAAAGTACTCGATAGCCTGCACCTCGTGCACGCCTTTGCAGGAGTTCTGGAGCTCGCCCCAGCGCGTGAGATAGTCGCGAGTGGATTCGTTGGGGCCTTGCACGCACAAGGAGAGCTGGCGAGGGTTGGGAGGTCGCTTGTACGTGCTTGTGAAGTTGCGGACGAAGGCCTCGGTGAAGTCGACCCAGCTGTTGATGCTGCGAGGCTTCAGACTGTTCAACCATGTCCGGGTCCAGCCCTGGAGCATGAGCGGGACATATCTTACGGCAACACGCTTGTTGCCGTTCGCTATATTGACGGCTGTGGAGTAATCGATCAGCCAGTCCTCTGGCTTCACGGTGCCGGTATACTTGGGCGTGTCTCGGGGGAGCGTGAACCCTTTGGGGAAGGACTCATCTCGGATGCGGGGTCCAAAACAGGGAGTACCCAACTCGTCTTCTTCTTCCAGCACCAAGGATCGGTGGAGTCGGTCGATCCGGTGGCGGGCATCGTTCTCTCTGACTCCCTCTCGGCGGCCAAGACGGTCGCCGAGAGTCGGATGTTCCACGGGCGGCGGGGAGACTCGCCTTTCTCTGCGAGGAGGGGGAGGCAGATAGTCGTCCCGCCGTTCCACCGCTTTGGGACGGCCGTCTTGGTCGCGCTCGATGGTAATGCGAGTCCGACTGTGGCTAACAGCCGGCTCCTTGTCCTTCTTCCCGCGGGCCCCACCAGTCGGCGTCCGGGACGTCGCGCCTTGATCTCGGCGGGGTGGCGGGTCGTCGTTTGGTCGCTGCGGCGCCTCGGTGCGGCAGCCGGCTTCGTTCTGCGTGGCAGCCGCGGCGAGGAGCTGCTGAACTCGCTCCGTCATCATGCGGCGCTCTTCGCCCTCGAAGTTGTCGAGCTCGTCTGCCGCCACCTGGGCGGCGCGGATGTTCTCCGCGGGCGTGGCATACACAGGGCGATGAGCCCCGAACAGATTGGCGATTGCCACGCCGCGTTGTCGGACCGCGCCTAGGCGGCTAGGCCCAGTCGGAGCCGGCAAGCCGCCCACGGCGCGATCCATCTCGTGCTGGTAGGCTTCTAACAAGCGCCTCATGCTTGCCAACTTCTTCGCACCCTCGATAAGCTGAAGGCGGCATGCCTCCAGCGTCTCGGCGTCAGCGTGTCCCGGAATCGGCGCGGTGAGGTCTCGCAGAGCCGCGTCGAGCGGGTCATGCGCTCCCTCATCGGAACGCTCGCCGTGATCGAGGATGAGAACCTCCGTGACGGTGCTTCCGCCGCTCCCCGCGCAAGGGAGCGGCTCGTCATAGATCACCACGTTGGTGGGAAACGCGTCGATCGACGCAGTGTCGGAGTCGACCAGCATCGGGTCGATGGATCCTATGGACTCCAGGTCCACGGCAGGCTCGCCGACGACGTGGAGTTGGTCGAGGAGACCCGCGAGGAGGCTCTCGGGGCCGCTCGTGCCTTCGTCGGACGCAGGCTCGCCGGAGAGGCGAACCTCGCCGATAAGCTCGGCGAGGCAGCTGGCCGCGCAGGCGATCTCAGCGCCGTGCAGTGCATCGGTGCAAACTCCATCTGGCGTTCCGGGCTGGCTGTGCTCGCCAGGGAGGAAAAGGGTTCCCGTCCAGAGCAGGTCTCCGGACGATGGTGCACCTCCCCCCACGGTGAGCGCCAAATGTCGGGGGTTGGGTACGACATATGCCAAAGGATGGCTTATCATGGTGGGAGCGAGTAGAACGTCGCCGGTGCCCGGAAGTGGGATGAGGCGAAGACATGCACGCCGGCGGAACTTACCCAGCTTCAGGGCTCTCCGAGGAGATAACACCCCTACTGCTGCTCTGCGGGGTCTCCGCATGGTCACTATGGCAAAGTGGTTACAATGGTGCTCCTGGAGCTGTTTCTGGAGGTAGGAGAGGGCGAGGCTAGCTCTCTCCTTCCTGTGCTCTATGGTCTATCTCTATCTGGGTCCGAACCCTTTGCATGGGCTTCCCAGGGGGTTTATATAGGCCTACCCCCCAGGGGTACAAGGCTAATCTGGCTGGGCGCGGGTCCCAGCCGTCTGTCTCTCAGGCCGTCGTCCTCTCTGCCGACTACTGGGGCCCGCCGACTGGCGGGCCCCGCGGACAGGCCTGATACTGTAGCGGTACTCCTGATGACGCTGGCTCGATCATGTGGTTATGGCAACAGCACTGCCGTCCGACGTGCGTTCACCGTCGCAATCCCCCATCTTGTCTGGTTAATGGCAGGTGGGGCCCGTGGGAGGGGTCGGCCGACTCCAGGGGGCCGACTCCCACGGGTCCGCCTTCAGGGCGCTCGTCACGTCTTCTGTCTACCCACTGATAGGCGGCCCCGCCATCCTTGGGTCGTACAGGCAGGCGTCGTGGGCACAGTGCGCCGCCCACTGTGGCTGAGGTCAGGGCAGGCATGGCAACAGTGTCGCGCCTCGTCGGAGATCTTCAGCGATTCAGCTTACTGTAGCCATGCCGGCCCTTGTAAGAAGGGGGGTGACGGCCATGCCGTGGCCGTACCCCGCCTCGCCCTTCGAGACGAGGGTGGAGTCGCGGGCCGACTCTCCATAGCCGGCCTCTCTGGAAGTCGCCGGCCATGAGTCGGCTTATCTTGGAGTCGCCGTCTGGGACTCGGCTTATCTTGGAGTCATCGTCTGGGACTCGGCTTATCTTCGAGTCGCCGTCTGGGACTCGGCATATCTTGGAGTCGTCCCTGGGACTCGGCATAAGCGGTGCTACTGATCCCAATGTCTTGAAAGGTTCTGGGGCTCGGGTCATCCTACCCGTGGCCCATTACTCCGACAGGTATCGACTACGGTGAAACCTTAGCTCCCGTTGCTTGCCTTGAATCTATTCGTTTGTTGATTGCTTATGCTTCTCATCATAATTTCACGTTGCAATAAATGATGTGAAGTGTGCTTTTCTTAATGGTCCCATTAATGAGTTGGTGTATGTCAAACAACCCCCCGGGTTCGAAGATCCCTATTTCCCCGATCACGTGTAGCAACTCCATAAGGTGCTCTATGGCCTTAAACAAGCCCCACATGCGTGGTATGAGCATCTTACGGAGTTGTTGCAAGATCGTGGGTTCGAAATCGGGAAAATCGACCCCCACTCTTTTTACTAAGAAGGTCAAAGGGGAGTTGTTTGTGTGCCAACTATATGCTGATGATATTATTTTTGGTTCCCCTAACAAAGCTTTCAATGAAGAATTTGCCGCTCTCATGACCTCAAAGTTCAAGATGTCTATGATGGGAGAGTTGAAGTTCTTCCTCGGGTTTGAAATCAAGAAAGGAAGAGAAGGAACCTTCATCTAGCAAGCCAAATACACTCAAGACATGCTCAAGAGATTCAAGCTAAATGATGTCAAGCCGGCTTCCACTCCAATTCCCACCAAGTGCCAAATTGACATTGATCCCAATGGTAAAGCGGTGGATCAAAAGGTATATCGCTCCATGATTGTATCCTTGCTTTACCTTTGTGCATCTAGGCCGGATATCATGTTGAGTGTGGGAATTTGTGCACGGTTTCAAGCCGCACCTAAGGAAAGCCATTTTGTGGCGGTCAAGCGAATCTTTCGATGTTTGGCTCATACCCCAAACTTTGGCTTATGGTACCCAAGAGGAGCAAACTTCAAGCTTGTAGGATATTCGGATTCCGATTGGGCGAGAGATAAAGTGGATAGGAAGTCCACTTCCGAAGGGTGCCAATTTCTTGGTTGCTCTTTGGTGAGTTGGTCTTCCAAGAAGCAATGTTGTGTGTCTCTCTCGTCCACCGAAGCGGAGTATGTGGCAGCCGGTAGTTGTTGTGCACAACTCTTATGGATGAGGCAAACTTTAAAGGATTACGGTGTCATTTGTGACACAGTGCCTCTTTTGTGTGACAATGAAAGTGCCATCAAGATTTCTCTCAACCCGGTGCAACACTTCAAGACGAAGCATATTGAGATTCGGTATCACTTCATCCGGGATCATATTAGGCGAGGGGAGATCGAGCTCAACTATGTCAACACTCATGATAACCTTGCAGATATTTTCACGAAGCCCTTGGATGAAGCAAGATTTAGCGAGTAAAGGCATGAGCTAAATATCATTGATTCGAGCAATATGACTTGAACCCTTGCACACCCCACCACACTCAACTTGTTGTCTAGTTTAGGTGTTGGCATGGACATAGGGGGAGTGTTGTTCTCTCGATGAACTCTCCCTCCCCCCATTATGCATAAATTGATCAACTCTTTCACATTAGCCATTTTTGATGGTATGTGTGCTTCACAGACGAGTTTTGGTCATGGGCCCAAGGATAATTCTTCGCGGTGCCATACCAATCGACTCAAACATAGGTGGCTCCAGCCACCGCCCTCTCCTTGGAGAGGTTGTGTCTCGTTTTTGGTCCTTGTTGTCTCTTGCTTTTCTCTCTTCGTGCCGAGCTTGTGCTTTTGGTGTCTTGTTTGTTAGCTCGTTGGTGTGTTTGTTCGCTTGAAGGTTCCGTGCAAAGGTGTTTTTCCCTTTGGTTGAAACTGCATTTTCTTGGGTTCACGGTACTACCAAGGCATGCCACGGTACTACCGCAAGGACACGGTACTACCGCAAGGACACGGTACTACCGCAACCAACATGGCAGTAATTTTTTACTACCGCTGGTGGATCAGTACTACCGCCCACGGCGCGGTACTTCTGCCCGGGCGGTACTACCGCAAGGACGCGCGGTACTACCGCAAGGACGCGCGGTACTACCGCAGAGTAGAGAGCGCGTGGGGGTTAAGAGCGGGCAGGGGGAGTTCTAACTCCCCCATACCGATTCACTCTTTTTCCCCATGCCACCTCTCTCTCCTGCGCAAGAACGGCGCCGGAGGCCCTCGCCGGATCTTCGTCTTCGGCCGCTCTCCTCGGATTCCTACCGGTGGGATCATTCCCCACCACGTCCTCTTGCCATGGACCAAGGTTTCTCCCCAAATCCCTCTCTTGTTGGTTCATTCTTTGGCTTCTAGGTTTTTGGGGAGATGCATGCGGTTCTTGAGATTTTAGGCTAAATCTTTGCAAGAGTAGGGTGTAGGAGAGTAGTAACGCATAGAGATAGTACTTGATATGTTGCCCCATGGTAGATTTGATCGACCATAGTACCGCTTTGTTGTCGCGGTAGTAGTCAGATCCATTGGCAGTTTCGGATCTAACACCGTGCGGTACTACCGCACCTCCAGCGTGGTACTACCGTGACTTGGAGCGGCACTAAAATTTTAGTACCGCGCGACCAAGCAGTGCTATTGTTGTTATCAAACCTCTCATGTGGCAATTATCAAGTGCGAGTTCTACTTGTTTCACTGCTTTGTTATGTTCTTTGCATTGATCGTTCTCGTTGTTTGTGCGTGTTTTTGTGTTTTGTGTCTTAGGTGGTGGCTCTGATGCCTCTGCTCGCCGTTCCAATCCAAGCCATGACACGGTCTCCAAGCGTTTATGAAATCAAGATGAAGCTCCAGAGGGCTCCAGTGCCCCCAACGCAGGACCAAGACCACCGCCACCAAGGACTAGGAACCCATCATGGCCATGGATGAGATGCCACTTGTTGAGTTCATCTCTCGAAGGAAGATCAATCCCTATGTGCATCCTCGTGCCAACTTTCGACGGAATGACTTGTTCTAGACCAAGCAGCAGAATCTCATTTATCTGGATGTGATCAAGGCCAAGCGAAACATCTATGTGGATGTGCACTGGATCGACATGCATCATATGAGGGAAGAGAAGCACCGGGACTACTTTGGCGAGGCTTTGGATCTTGTGGAGCAATTTGGCATTGAGCACATCGTCTCTTTTCACAAAGACTATGATCCTGAGATTGTGGCTTAGTTCTTTGCCTCGGCGTACTTTCATCCTAATGAGGAACGGACTATGACTTGGATGACCAATGGTCGGCAGCTGACTGCTACATGGAAGGAGTTCATGACTTTGCTTGGTGTTCAGGATGAGGGGCTTGCCACATCCCAAGGTTGTTCGTCCTCATGCCAATCCCGAGTCAGCCAACAAGAACAAGCTTCAGCCCTTCCTCGTTGAGAAGAAGCTCTCCAGCAGCAAGTCATCTTGGGTGCTCAACTCCTTCCTTGACATAATGTACCGGATCTTCCGCAACTCTCTCTTCCCACGCATTGGTGACAAGGACAAGGTGCATGCTGATCTTGTGGACATGCTGCTCCTGTGTGAGGAAGCGCGCAACTCTCAGACGCTACCACTTGATGTCTCACATATCATGTGGTGTGAGCTTCGGTTTGCGGTCTTCAACTGCAAGGTCCCCATCTATGGACCTTATCTATTTCAGTTGATCTCGGCAACTTGGGAGAAGCTCTACCCTCAGGATGTTTTGAGGCCCCTGGTTGGATTTGACATGAGTCCATCAGGCTCCGTGTTAAGACTCAATGGGCTAACACCACTTCTCATGCTAAGGCAGCGGCTGCCATGGATGTGGATGCAGATGAGGAGCAGGAGGAGATAGCAGACGAGGATAGCTCTGAGGGTTTCATCCCTCCCACCTATGAGCCATCTTGGGCTAAGAGGCTGAAGAACAAGATGAAGACCTTGTTATGCATGCAGGCAAAGAGGCAGTACAGGACTCATGTTGCCTCCAAGGAGAGTCGCCGCTGCGACAAGAAGATTATGAGCCTATTTGGAGAGGATGTTTCTGGCGGTTCTGAGGACTGCATCACTCCAGAGTTGAGTGGATGGCGAAACAAGGCTTCAAGTGGACTGATTCTGAGGAGGACAACGAGGAGACCGTTCCTGTTGCCGAGTCTGACGAGGAGCATGCGACTGATTACTCCGCTTGAGCCACCACTTGTTTTGTAGGTGTCCTCTCTACCTTTTTGGCGTCTCGATGCCAAAGGGGGAGAGAGTGTAGGGATTTGCGAGTCTTGTGTCGTGTGTAGGGATTTGCGAGTCTTGTGTTGTGCTTCTTGTGTCGTGCTTGTGTTTGCTTTGCTCGCGTTTGTTCCGCTGAACCTTGCTTGCTTTGGTTTAGTTTGCTCGTGAGACTTGGTCTATCATATGGTGTAACACATATGTACTCTATAATACCTTGTTGAGCTTATGATATATTGTGCTATTTATGTTATATGCTCATATTTACTATCGTGTTCAGTGTTAGCCTTATTATTGCAAGATATGCACTGTTTATAAAATATAGGGGGAGTGTTGATCCTAGTATACGCGTCGTGCAGTCCAAAGCACTTATCTAGATAGCATGCATCTAGGGGGAGCTCGTCTACATTTTAGAGATGTGGGGTTTGCTTATGTTCTATATTATTTCCCCTTGTGCAAATCCGGTATTGTAATCAATCCACCAAAAAGGGGGAGATTGTAAGGGCATATTTATCCCTAAGGTGTTTTGGTGATTGATGACAATGCTTTTGCGGACTAATCGTGTGCCTTGAGTATTTAAGACGCTTCATCACTAGGCACAAGACGGTTTGGTGCCCCTAGAAGACTATTCAAGACGGTGTTTTTCTACGTTTCTTTTCAGTGGATTTGAGTCATAGGAAAGCCGTACTATTAAGAGGGGGTCCGCGTTGGAAAGGTTCGGGTGGAATCATCATGTACACGTTTACTCCCTTTGCACCGCCTTTCCCTTTGCGCTTTGGAGCATCCTCCGTTTTCTTCATATTTTGCAAGGAGAAGGATTCCTAGTGTTGCTGTTCCGAGGCATGCGGTAGTAATGCTCTTAGGAGCGGTAGTACCGCAGGCCCCCGCGGTAGTACCGCACGCCCTTGTGGTAGTACCGTAGGTGCACACAGTAGTACTGCTCCTAAGGAGTTGTAGTACCGTGGCCTTGGACCAGACTCAGCCGCTCGTGCGGCTATAGGGGCGGATGTAATTTTTTACATCCGCGCCCTGCGCGGTAGTACCGCCCCACGCGCGCGGTAGTACTGTGAGTCCTGGTCTAGCACAACAACACGAGCGAAAGTAGGGGCGGATGTAATTTTTTACATTCGCTCCCTGCGCGGTAGTACCACATGCCAGGTGCAGTAGTACCGTGTCGGATTTTTGCACTGTTTGATTTCCAGCGGAAGTAGGCACGGATGTATTTTTATTCATCCGCGACCTTCCCAGGCTAGTCCAATCCGGCCTTGCGGTAGTACCGCAAGGGGGAGCGGTAGTACCACGCCCGCGGCAGTACTGCCCTCAGCCTTTGTGGCTCAGGCCTGGACTAGCTCCTGCCGTAGCAGCGGTAGTACCGCGGTCCGCCGTGGTAGTACCATGAGCCCTTGCGGTAGTACCGCTTGTCTGGGGCGGTAGTACCATAGGTCGCGGGCTGGTAAGTGGATAACGATTGGATTTGTCTCTCCACTATATAAGGGGTGTCTTCTTCCTCTAGTTGACTACCTCTTCCACCCCAAAAGCTCCATTGTTGCTCCAGGCTCCATTTTCGCCCGATCTCTCTCCCTAGCCAATCAAACTTGTTGATTTGCTCGGGATTGGTTGAGAAGGCCCCGATCTACACTTCCACCAAGAGAAATTTGATTCCCCCCACTAATCCCTAGCGGATCTTGTTACTCTTGGGTGTTTGAGCACCCTAGACGGTTGAGGTCACCTCGGAGCCCTAGTCCATTGTGGTGAAGCTTCGTGGTGTCGTTGGGAGCCTCCAATTAAGTTGTGGAGATTGCCCCAACCTTGTTTGTAAAGGTTTGGTCGCCACCTTCAAGGGCACCAATAGTGGAATCACGACATCTCGCATTGTGTGATGGCGTGAGGAGAATACGGTGGCCCTAGTGGCTTCTTGGGGAGCATTGTGCCTCCACACCGCTCCAACGGAGACGTACTTCCCCTCAAAAGGAAGGAACTTCAGTAACACATCCTCGTCTTCACCGGCTCCACTCTTGGTTATCTTGTGCCTTTACTTTTGCAAGCTTATTTGTGTTGTATCCCTTGCTTTCTTGTGTGCTTGTTGTTGTTGCATCATATAGGTTGCTCACCTAGTTGCATATCTAGACAACTTACTTTGATGCAAAGTTTAATTTGGTAAAGAAAAG
>NC_057810.1:88955238-89021629 GCF_018294505.1 Triticum aestivum
TATATCGATCCTTTCAGTTAGAATATACAAGCCAAGTTCTATAATGAAAAATTCCCACTAGTATATGAAAGTGACAACATAAGAGATTCTCTATCATAAAGATAATGGTGCTACTTTGAAGCACAAGTGTGGAAAAGGATAGTAACATTGTCCCCCTTTTTGGGCCTTTTTTGGCCTTTCTTTTTTCCCTTGTTTCAATTTATTTGGCCTTTCATTTTTTTATAAGGGACAATGCTCTAATAATGATGATCATCACACTTCTATTTATCTACAACTCAAGAATTACAACTCGATACTAGAACAAGATATGACTCTATATGAATGCCTCCGGCGGTGTACCAGGATGGGAAATGACTCAAGAGTGACATGTATGAAAAATTATGCATGGTGGCTTTGCCACGAATACGATGTCAACTACATGATCATGCAAGGCAATATGACAATGATTATGCATGTCATGATAAACAGAACGGTGGAAAGTTGCATGGCAATATATCTCGGAATGGCTATGGAAATGCCATAATAGGTAGGTATGGTGGCTGTTTTGAGGAAGATATAAGGAGGTTTATGTGTGATAAAGCGTATCGTATCACGGGGTTTGGATGCACCGGCGAAGTTTGCACCAACTCTCAAGGGGAGAAAGGGCAATGCACGATACCGAGGAGGCTAGCAATGATGGAAGGGTAAGAGTACGTATAATCCATGGACTCACATTAGTCATAAAGAACTCATATACTTATTGCAAAAGTTTTATTAGCCCTCAAAGCAAAGTACTACTACGCACGCTCCTAGGGGGAGGTTGGTAGGAGTTAACCATCGCACGCCCCCGACCTCCACACATAAGGAAGGCACTCAAAAGAGCACTCCGTGCAATAAATTTGTTACACAACTTTTACCATACGTGGATGCTATGGGACTTGCCAATTTCAACACAAGTATTCCTCAATTTCATAATTACCCAACTAGCATGACTGTAACATTACCACCTTAATATCTCAAAACAATTATCAAGCATCAAATTGATCATAGCATCCAATTCACTTCCTATGATAGTTTTTATTACACTCAACTTGGATGCCCATCATTGTAGGACCAATTTTATAATCATAGCAAATACCATGTTGTTATAAAATACTCTCAAAATAATATAAGTGAAGCATGAGAGATCAATGATTTCTACAAAATAAAACCACCGCCGTGCTCTAAAAGATATAAGTGAAGCACATTGAGCAAAACTGTCTAGCTCAAAAGATATAAGTGAAGCACATAGAGTATTCTAATAAATTCCAAATCATGTGTGTCTGTCCCAAAAGGTATGTACAGCAAGGATGATTGCGATAAACTAAAAAGCAAATATTCATATCATACAAGACGCTCCAAGCAAAACAAATATCATGTGGCGAATAAAAATATAGCTCCAAGTAAAGTTACCGATAGACAAAGATGAAAGATGGGATGCCTTCTGGGGAATCCCCAAGCTTAGGCTTTTGGTTGTCTTTGGATTATCTTGGGGTGCCATGGGCATCCCCAAGCTTAGGCTCTTGCCACTCCTTATTCCATAGTCCATCAAATCTTTACCCAAAACTTGAAAACTTCACAATACAAAACTCAACAGGAAATCTCATGAGCTCCGTTAGTGCAAGAAAGAAAAACCACCACATAAGGTACTGTAATTAACTCATTATTTATTTATATTGGTGTTAAACCTACTTTATTCCAACTTCTCTATGGTTCATACCCCCCGATACTAGCCATAGATTCATCAAAATAAGCAAACAACACACGAAAAACAGAATCTGTCAAAAACAGAATAGTCTGTAGCAATCTGTAACTTTCGAGTACTTCTCGAACTCTAAAAATACTACAAAAATAGGAAGTCCTAGTAAATTTGTCTATTAGTCTACTGAAAAATTAATCAACTAAAATTCACGTTTCTGTGATTTACTAAATTATTCTCGTGCATGCAAAAGTTTCTGTTTTTCAGCAATATCAAATTAACTATCAGCCAAGATGATCCTATAGATTCTACTTGGCACAAACACTAATTAAAACATAAAACCACATCTAAACAGAGGCTAGATGATTTATTTATTACTAAACAGAAGAAAAAAGCAAGAAATAAAAATAAAATTGGGTTGCCTCCCAACAAGCGCTATCTTTTAACGCCCCTAGCTAGGCATAAAAGCGAAGGATAGATCTAAGTATTGCCATCTTTGGTCTTCAATTCTTCAATAGAGCACTTATAACCCTTAGTAGTTTCTTTCTTTTTAGCAATGATTAAACTCCTAGGCAAGAAATCAAGAAATTCATTTGTGGCAAAAGGTTCCTTAATGATAGTGAGAATATTGGGACGAACACTTATTGATTTGAGATCCGCATTTTCCTTACTAGAAGATTCACCCTTATTTTTAGGAACATACATAAATTTGGCAATTTTAGTAGGAGGAGTTGGAGTATTTTTCACGGATGAAAAGCGGACCCTAAGTTGGTAATAATTATCCTCAAGTTTACCGATTCTTGTAGAATCTAGATTTATTCTTTCGTTAACTATAGGTTCTTTCTCCTAGTAACTCCAACCCTAGATCCATATTGGGTAATTTTGTTGTGGATCTTTTTATCCAAATTTTCAATTGACTCAATAGTGGCAACTTTATTTTCAATAATTTCAAGCCTTTGCATCACATGTTCCAAAGTTAAAAAAGTTCCATTAACCAAAAGAGGTGGTGGGCCAAACAAATCTAACATAGCATTATAAGCATCAAAAGTATGGCTACCCAAGAAATTCCCTTCGATAATGGTATCAATGCCTACATAAAAATTGCGAAGAACAACGGAAGTAGAAAGCTTCCTAGTAGATCTATTTTGAGCATTGTAAATTCTATGACAAGCATCTTTTAGATTTTCTCCCCCCCACCTTTGTTTAAAATTAAGAACTTCATGCTCGGGAGTAATAACGATGATAGGAGGACTAGCCATGACGAAGAAATAAACGATCTAACACATGAGCACACAAGAGGCAAGCAAAAAAGAGGCAAATGGAAAAGAGAGGGCGGATAAAATGGCAAGGGTGAAGTGGGGGAGAGGAAAACGAGAGGCAAATGGCAAATAATGTAATGCGAGGGAGATGAGTATGTGATGGGTACTTGGTATGTCTTGACTTGAGCGAAGACCTCCCCGGCAAAGGCGCTAGAAATCCTTCTTGTTACCTCTTGAGCACTGCGTTAGTTTTCCCTTGAAGAGGAAAGGGTGATGCAGCAAAGTAGCGTAAGTATTTCCCTCAGTTTTTGAGAACCAAGGTATCAATCCAGTAGAAGGCTCCAAACAAGTCCCTCGTACCTACACAAACAAACAAGAACCTCGCAACCAACGCGATAAAGGGGTTGTCAATCCCTTCACGGTAACTTGCAAAAGTTAGATCTGATAGAGATAATAAGATAAGATAAATATTTTTGGTATTTTTATGATATAGATTGGAAAGTAAAGATGCAAATAAAAGTATATCAGAAACTTATATGATAAAAGATAGACCCGGGGGCCATAGGTTTCACTAGTGGCTTCTCTCAAGATAGCATAAGTATTACGGTGGGTGAACAAATTACTGTCGAGCAATTGATAGGAAAGTGCATAGTTATGAGAATATCTAGGCATGATCATGTATATAGGCATCACGTCCGCGACAAGTAGACTGAAACAATTTTGCATCTACTACTATTACTCCACACATCGATCGACTCATGCCTGCATCTAGAGTATTAAGTTCATAAGAATAGAGTAACACATTAAGAAAGATGACATGATGTAGAGGGATAAACTCAAGCAATATGATATAAACCCCATCTTTTTATACTCGATAGCAACAATACAATGTGTGCCTTGCTGCCCCTGCTGTCACTGGGAAAGGACACCGCAAGATTGAACCCAAAGCTAAGAACTTATCCCATTGCAAGAAAGATCAGTCTAGTAGGCCAAACCAAACTGATAATTTGAAGAGACTTCCAAAGATAACCAATCATACATAAAAGAATTCATAGGAGATTCAAATATTTCTCATAGATAAACTTGATCATTAACCCACAATTCATCGGATCTCACCAAACACACCGCAAAAGGAGTTACATCGAACTGATCTCCAAGAAGATCAAGGAGAACTTTGTATTGAGATTCAAAGAGAGAGAAGAAGCCATCTAGCTAATAACTATGGACCCGAAGGTCTGCGGTAAACTACTCACA
Source organism: Triticum aestivum (assembly GCF_018294505.1). Classification (NCBI taxonomy): domain Eukaryota; kingdom Viridiplantae; phylum Streptophyta; class Magnoliopsida; order Poales; family Poaceae; genus Triticum; species Triticum aestivum. The sequence goes on from NC_057810.1 coordinate 88,959,469, forward strand.
ACTCATCGGAGAGGCTACGGTGTTGACGTAGAAGCCCTCCGTGGTCGATTCCCTCTCCGGCGGAGTGCCGGCGAAGGCCCAAGATGGGATCTCGCGGATACAGAAGGTTGCAGCGGTGGAAATAGTTTTTCGTGGTGCTCCTGGATGTTTTTGGGGTACGTAGATATATATAGGCGAAGGAGGTAGGTCAGGGGAGCCACGAGGGTCCCACGCGGGTGGGGGCGCACCTACCCCCGTAGGGCGTGCCCTCCTGCCTCGTGGCCGCCTCGGCTGCTTCTTGACGTCCACTCCAAGTCTCCTGGACTACGTTTGTTCCAAAAAGACTGATCCCGAAGGTTTCATTCCGTTTGGACTCCGTTTGCTATTCCTTTTCTTCGAAACACTGAAATAGGCAAAAAAAACAGCAATTCGGACTTGGCCTCCAGTGAGTAGGTTAGTCCCAAAAATGATATAAAAGTGTAAAGTAAAGCCCATAAACATCCAAAACAGGTAATATAATAGCATGGAACAATCAAAAATTATAGATATGTTGGAGACGTATCATTCAATAGCAAGCTTTCTTTGTGGCAAGCAAAAGTAATCAAAAGGGCCAAATTTAATGGGACAAACAGAAGTCCCCAAGATCAAGCTCGGGAGGTATGGTTCCTCCTTTGGCCTCTCATACTGCACAACCAATTCATCATTATAAGCATTCTTTTGGCAAAAAGTCATGAGCCTTTGCTCAGGAGAAAATCCTAACCCATTGTTTTGAATAGCAAATTCGTCATTAAGTTCAGAGATTCTATCAACTAGAACATCGGTAGGAACCTTTTTTCTAAGGTTTTCATTATAAGCAACATGATCTAAAGATCGTAAACGCATTATGTCTTCTTGATTAAAAAGGATCGCTTCTATGGGAGGACGACCGGCGTCCACCCTTTAGTGCGCGAAAATTTCTTTGGCTTCTTTTATTATAAATCTAAACTCATGTGCCAAAAAGATAGTAGCTGCACGCTTAACAGAAGAATGCTCAATATTGGAAAATTCTAGGAAAATCCTTTGTACGCAAGGATGCATATGCATAAACTGTCTTTCAAGTTCAACTATAAGCAAGGATACAACATCCGCAAGACTACTAGTTCTATGAAGAATAGATCCACCCATAGCGGGCAAAGCACCGGCAAAAGTAAAGAAATCTTGAATAACTCCTTTTCCAATAATATTACCACTACCGATTCAAAACTTTTTAGTATGTAAGACGGTGGGTTCTTCAACAGGATCATCAAAAGCATCAATGTTTCCCACGTTATTACTATTGTCCTTATCAATGATAACCTCCCCAGTTTCAGACATAGTGGCAGCAAATACAAGAACCAAGCGAAAAAAGGCGAACGGGAAAGAGAGGGCGAATAAAACGGCAAGGGTGAAGTGGGGGAGAGGAAAACAAGAGGCAAATGGCAAGTAATGTAATGCGAGGGATAAAGGTTTGTGATGGGTACTTGGTATGTCTTGACTTGTGCGTAGACTCCTCGATAACGGCGCCAGAAATCCTTCTTGCTACCTCTTGAGCACTGCGTTAGTTTTCCCTTGAAGAGGAAAGGGTGATGCAACAAAGTAGCGTAAGTATTTCCCTCGGTTTTTGAGAACCAAGGTATCAATCCAGTAGGAGGCTACATGCAAATCCCTCGTACCAGCACAAACAAATAAGAACCTTGCAACCAACGCGATAAAGGGGTTGTCAATCCCTTCACGGCCACTTGCAAAAATGAGATCTAATAGAGATAATAAGATAAATATTTTTGGTATTTTTATGATATAGATTGGAAAGTAAAGACTGCAAAATAAAGTAGATCGGAAACTTATATGATGGAAAATAGACTTGGGGGGCCATAGGTTTCACTAGTGGCTTCTCTCAAGATAGCATAAGTATTACGGTGGGTGAACAAATTACTATCGAGCAGTTGATAGAAAAGTGCATAGTTATGAGAACATCTAGGGATGATCATGTATATAGCATCACGTCCGCGACAAGTAGATCAAAACAATTCTGCATCTACTACTATTACTCCACACATCGACTGCTATCCATCATGCATCCAAAGTATTAAGTTCATAAACACATTGGGCAAGATGACATGATGTAGAGGGATAAACTCAAGCAATATGATATAAACCCCATCTTTTTATCCTCGATGACAACAATACAATACGTGCCTTGTTGCCCCTACTGTCACTGGGAAAGGACACCGCAAGATTGAACCCAAAGCTAAGCACTTCTCCCATTGCAAGAAAGATCAATCTAGTAGGCCAAACCAAACTGATAATTCGAAGAGACTTGCAAAGATAACAAATCATACATAAAAGAATTAATAGGAGATTCAAATATTTCACATAGATAAACTTGATCATAAACCCACAATTCATCGGATCTCGCCAAACGCACCGCAAAAAGAATTACATCGAATAGATCTCCAGGAAGATCAAGGAGAACATTGTATTGAGATCCAAAGAGAGAGAAGAAGCCATCTAGCTAATAACTATCACTACAGAAAATACACTTCCGTGATGATACGTGTTTGTCACAGTAGGTCGCGTTTTTTGTCATGCATGTACATCCATGACAAATTTATGACAAAATCAAGATAGTCATACCTGTGCTGTCGTAGAAATGTTCCATGACATTACCAAAATTATCATCATGGAAGTGTCCACTTCCATGACGATAAATCGCGCGTCACATAACTGCTTTCGTCAAGGGTGACCAACACGTGGCATCCACCGTAACGGAACGCCAAGCTATCGGATCGGGTTTTGGATCCAATAACCAGTTAACAGCCCCGACCAATGGGGATTTTCCACGTGTAAAATCATCATTGGCTAGAGGAAACACGTGTCGGCTCATCGTTGGGGCAGATGTCATCCACTCATTGGATAGAAGGCGCCTATGATACGTCGACACATGCCACGGCCCATCAGAGGCCCATTCCTGTGAAAAGGCCGGCCCGTTTGACTTGGTCAAAAGGTGGCGGGCCGGCCCACGGAAAGCATGTTAACGGCCTGTTCGCATATAGACCATTTACAACCCGCTAACCGAGGGCCCGTTACGCCCTATCCGAATTAGACCCAGTAGCGTCATCTGGGCCGTCCAATATGATTCAGCCCGTTTTAACTTCTGGCCCATGTGTGGCCCATGACTTCTTTTGGCCCATATGAGGACCTTTGAAACTCTTGGCCCATTAACGGCCCGTTGTGAAACTGGCCCGTAATGAACAGTGTATCACTTTATACCCATTAACGGCCCATTATTCCATTGGGCCGTTTCTAGTCAAGTTATCTTTCGGCCTTCTCAGGCCCATTGATTATTGGGCTCATTTGCAGCATTCGGTTACATACGGCCCATTACTGTCATTTTCTGCTTGTGGGCCAAATTCAGCCCGTCGTTACAGTCGGCCCCTTTGTGAAACGTTAATATGTTTGGCCGTTTTCATGTCAAAAAAAACCCGTTGGGCTGTTTTCATAGAGTTATCAAATACGGCCTATTAACGGCCCGTTATGGTCCACGAATAGAATGGCCCATGATTGGCGAAATGATGATACGCCCCGTAGAAGGCCCATGGATCCTACGGCCCGTATGAGGCCCATGGATGGTACAGCCCGTAGAAGGCCCATGGACCCTACGGCCCGTAGAAGGCCCATTGTTCCCTAAGGACCGTATAGAAGGCCGATGGATCCTACGGCCTGTATAGAAGGTCAATGGTCCTACGGCCGAACGGAGGCCCATGGATCATACGGCCTGCAGGAGGCCCATAGTTACAATAGTCCGTGTGTTGCCATGATTATTTTGGCCTAGTTACCAAAAATAGGCTATTGTGGCCACTAGAAAAACATAGAAAAAGAACTACAGTTACTACAAGCAAACAACTAAACAAGACAATAAGGAAATAAATAAGCAAGCAATTAAGGCTAGCCTATTACCGCTATTACACATATTACATCCACTGGGCATCAAAGTTTGCCACCAGTGCAAATATAGGGAACAAAGCAGCATCTTACATACACTTGGCCGTCAAAATTGGCCACCAGTGCAAATAAACGCGGCAGCAAAACAAGAGCATAACTGAAACAACTTCAGAAGAGCTCAAGAAACGTTATCCTGGGTATCCACCATGCTGGCAATAAGCTTAGCAAGCTGATTAGCTTTGTCCTATTTGGCGCTAAAATCCTCCATCACTTGCTGTTGCACCAGAAAGTATGCATCTGAATGCTCCAGGGACTTCCACAGTCCTTCCGCTTCTTGTCGTAGCACAGCTGATCGATGTCTTTCAGCTTGTAGTTGAGACTCAAGAAACCGAACTAATTCAAACAGTGAGTTTGAATAGCTTGTGCATGTGGTAGTGGCCAGTAACTCGAACACTAAACCAAGACAGGACTTTGGGGTTGTCTCGTTGTCTTCAAGATAGTCTTCCTTAGCTATTTTATCAGCTTTGTTGGATACCAACAAGGATGTGTCACTATCCTGAACCTTATCTGCATTACTTCCTTTACCATTGCCTAATAAGGCACTCTTCCCCAATATTCTGTCAGCATTCTAAAAGAAGAAACAAGCAGACACATAACAAGTTTAGTATGTACTAGTATATGAAACTCATTTCGGTGAACTAGTTCATTAGTAAGGTGGACAGGATTAAACTACCAAGTCTTCTATTGCCAAGTACTAGTACATAATAAAAGCATCAAACAAACATATATCTATGTCCTATGGTCACTGCATTGTCTTGCCAAATCAAAATAGAGACACGTTTCAAATCATATCAGTTCAAGACAAAGCAGCAGTGAAAGAATACAAAGTGTGGGAAACTACATGGCACAACAAGATTTCAGATGGGTACCATGGGTCTACATGTACAACAATACTATTGGCTCTGTTATGATGCTAGTAATGTGCATGATATGAAAGTCAACTGTATACACAATTGAAATTGAAATCAACAGAGCTATTGATAAGAGCAAACCTGTTAAAGAAACATGTGTGAACATACCTGTTGTTCCATTGGAGTTTCGATTGGATCCTTCAATTTAAAAATAAGTTCGTATCAGTAAATACAGTGATACAAGAGCAAAGCAATCATAGTTAAAAAAGGCGCGCCTAAGCGAGCGCTTAAGCGCGCCTAGGCTCTAGGCGTTGGCAAAACGCATTGCGCATAACTATGCATAATCTGTGCATAACTGCGCATAAGCATGCGCTTTGGTCAGTAAAGCGCAAGGCGGTGGCAAAACGCACAATTAACGCCTAGCGCTTTTTTGAACTATGATAGCAATGGAATCTTAAATTAGAACAGTTGTTCTTCAGGTTTAGGCACTTGTTCTACATGAACAGAGTACAGTAAGACACAAGAATAAAATACTTAAAAATATAAAATGAGCTCATAGACCTTACCACATTCTTGGTTCGGGACCAGTACAGAACAAGGCATTCCCACTCATCGTCCAGTAAATGTGTCTCAGGAGAAAGTAAGGGAATTTAATGAGTTTCTTTGCCAGTGAAGTACGTTTTCTTCAGGTAATTCCGATACTGCCACCAAGCATTCTTGAAGATAGCAGAGGTATTAGCACAAGTTACCTCATCCTGAGTTTCCAAATCTGCCCTTCTCTATAGAGAAAAATGGGAAAATTTGTTGTATTATAACCATCATGGAGATAGGGTGTATGGGACGAAGCAAAGTAATTTCCATGAATAACATTACTTACACATAACTCCTGGACAAACACCTGCAACTGGCATTTTCCTGCATCTTCAGTATAATATTTCCAAGATGGGAAGATACACACATACGAATTAACAACGTCAAATGCGATAGATGCTAAACTATGACTGGCTGGTTGTGCTTCCTCCACAGGAATAGGCGTACTAACTGGTGGAGTTGGGGTTCGCCGTGATAGTACTGGCCCTTTGGGCACCGGAGCTGCCTTACTAACTGCTGTTGTTTGAGAGCTCTATGGTGGAGATGGTGCTGTGTCAACAGGAACTGGGTTACTATCGGCTGGGGTTGGGGTTAGATTGGGTGAAGCTGGTTCTCTGACCATCGCAGTAGGGGTACAATCTGCGAGAGTTTGGGTTATGTGTGGTAGGGCTAGTTCTTGTGCATGTACAACCGGGGTGCTATCTCCACCAAGAGGTAGCACTGTTTTATTTGAAGACCGTGTTCTTATTCCACTAGATACTTGCATCACCCGCTCCAATTCAAATGGCTGATAAATAGGAAACATAGTTGAATGTACAGACATTGTATGAGAGACAGATGCAATAGATAGTGTGGAAAAAAGAGGGCATGAAATAGTTGACATGTATATTGTTTAACTAAAACGGATAGCATGACATAATTTCACATATATGATGTCTATCTAAACTGGATAGCATAGCATAATTGTAAGTGCATCTAGTGCCACCCCTAGTTGGTTTTGCAGTATTGACGACAAAGTTGGTTGAGGGACTAATGCGTTTGTGAGAATTGCAGGATAACGCAGGTAGTGTCCCTCATTGATTCGGTTTACCTACCGGAGATGACCCCTAAAAATGTATGAAGACATTGAAGACAATGGTGGTGTGTGAAGATATTCACACTGAAGCAATGACATGAGAAGACTTTGAGTGAAGACTATGGAGCGCGAAGACTGAGTTGTTTCGTTGTTTCCTTTTCTTCTTTGTTGAGTCATAGGAACCACCGTACTGTTAAGTGGGGTCCAAGTGAACTAAGTCAGAGTGACTGAAGTGATGCTCAACCCAAATCCTATGTCTTCGAGCGAAGACAATGAGAGCAAATCTTATCCAGAGATGGATGAGTCAGCTTTGCTTGTAGCCAAAGTAAAGTTGCCGTGTGTGCTTGAAATCTGACCGTTGGAACATGTGCCAGTTCCTTAGTGACCCAGGGTCATTTTGGACATATCAGGTCAGGTTGCCTTGTAGCTATAAATAGCCCACCCCTTACACCATAAATTGGTGGCTGCTCAGAGTTAGTTTATGGCTTTTGTCGTTTTGAGAGCAACCCTCCTCGAAGCCTTTGAGAGAGAAATCCTTGCGAGGACAAAGCCCAAACACCTAGAGCCAAAGAGTGTTAGGCATCACTGAAGTCTTTCTATCTGTGTGACCTAAAGACTTATTACACTTGAGGACTGTGTATCCTCCAGCCGGTTAGGCGTCGCGTTCTGAGCATCCAAGAGTCATTGTGGATTGCCGGGTGAACGAAGTCTGTGAAGGTTCAGAAGTCTACCTTGAAGACTTACCAGAGTGATTGGGCGAGGACTGTGTGTCCTTAGCTCAAGGGGAATAAGGTGAAGACACGGTCTTCTGAGTTGAATCTCAGCCTCCCTAACCAGACGTACAGTTGTCACAGCAACTGGAAATGGTCCAACAAATCCTGTGTCTTCAACAAGTGACTGGTTCTATCTCTTCCCTCCTTTACTTTGAGTTTGTCTTCATGAAGTCATTGCTTATCTGTCTTATCTGATTGACTTCATTGCCTGACTGCTATTGTTGATTGGCTTCATACTATCTTCCATCCTAATCCTACTACCTAGCTGCTATTAGTCTTCGTACGTTAACACTATTGCATACTTGACTATGGCTTGCTTGTTGTAGTTTATCTTCCACTGCATATCAATTAGGTCATTTCTATTGTTTGTCTTCGAAACTTCCAAGTTTTGAAGACTTTGATAAAAATCGCCTATTCACCCCCCCTCTAGTCGATAACTAGCACTTTCAATTGGTATCAAAGCAAGGTACTCCCTTGTTCTATGTGATTCGGTTTAACCACCTGGAGTTTAGCAATGTCAACTGCAGGGATAATCAAAGTCTCCGCTGCTTGCCCCGTGTTCGATGGAACTGAATATCCCTACTAGAAGAATAAGATGCGCATGCATCTTGAAGCCATTGATGTCGACCTCTGGTATGTCGTCAAGAACGGCGTTCCAAAAACTGGTGAAGGTGTCACCCCTGCTGTTGTCAAGAAGTTCATTCAACTGGACTCGACTGCAAAGAACATCATCTGTGGTCATCTGACCAAAGGACAGTATGGCCGTGTGAGTGCTCTGGAAACGTTAAAGCTAGTCTGGGACTGGCTATCCAAGGTCAACGAAGGCGTCTCTACACAGAGAGACCAGAGGATCAGTGTTCTTCGCAATCTCTTCAACCTCTTCAAGAGAAACGACAATGAAAATGTCCAGCTCACATTTGATCGCCTCACCGACATCACAAATGAGCTTCAGGCTCTCGGCGCCACTGAGATCACCAAGCATGAAATCGTCAAGACGCTGCTGAGATCTCTTGACAGCTCCTTTGACACCCTTGCCCTCATGATACAAGAACGTCCTGACTTCAAGACTCTCGATCCATCTGATATACTTGAGAGGCTCAACACACATGAGTTCCAGCTTTCTGAGAAAAGAGATATCTATGGCCCCAACTATGGCCGAACTCGTGCTTTGAAGGCAAAAGTTGTTTCCTCATCTGAAGAAGAAGAATCTGACTGCGGTTCTGATGATCCTGAAGACATTGGAAGGGAACTTGCTATGCTTGTGAAGAAGTTCCAGAAATTCACCAAGAAGAAGGGCTTCAGAAAGTCTTCACGATCTAGTTCAAGAAATGATGAAGCCTCCACCCAAGACAACAAGAAGAGAACATGTCACAAGTGTAAGAAGCCTGGGCACTACATCTCTGAGCGTCCTCAGTGGGACAACGAGAAGAAGAAGAAGAAGAGCAAGGAATATGACTCTGATGACAAGAAGAAGAAGAAATCATCAAAGTCTTCTTCCAAGTCCACATCAAAGTCTTCATCTCATAAGAAGAGCTCATCTGGCAAGGCTCGTGCTTTTGTTGGTAAGGAAATGGATTCAGAGGAGGAGTCTGCTTCTGAGGAGGCAGAGGTGGAATCTGAAGCTTAGTCCGACTCTAGCGTTGCAAGTCTGGCTCTAGCCACAGCCTATGTTGCCAAGTCCATCTTCAACACTGAAGACAATGACTCCCACACCAACGCTGATGATGACAAAGACGATCCTGCTCCCACCTACTGCTTCATGGCACGCGTTGCCAAGGTAAAATCACCCGATGCTTACTTTCAAACATCAAGTGAAGATGACTCTGATTGTGAATCTAAACCCAGCTGCAAAACACTTGCTAAAATTGCTACTGAACAACAAAGGGCTATGGAACATACTCCAAAACTGCTAGACAAAAGTGATGACCTGTTGGACGCGGAAATGACACGTTCACAGTCCTTAGTTGAAGACATAAAAAATCTTCATGCTAAGTATCAAGAACTTGAAAGTCTTCATGAGACGCTCTCAACCACTTATGAAAAGTTCTCCTATGATTATCTTCAAAGGAAGAAAGAGCTTGAGAAATTGAAAGCGACTCATGAAGCTCTTCAAAAAGAGAATGAGTCATTTCGTGCTCAACAGATCAGTTCCGCTCAGGATGGATTTGAACCACCATGTTTAAAATGCATTGAGCGTGATAACGTTGCCTCTATTGCTAAATATTCCAATGCTGCTACTGTTGCTCTGGCTTCAACTACTGATGTTGTAACTAACCCTCTGCTGAGGATACCACTACTATTGCTGATGAAAATGCTAGGTTGAAGACATTCCTTGAAACAGGGATGTATAAAAGTCTGAAAGGGCATCAGACACTTTGTGATGTCCTCAAAAAGCAGATTCTGAACTGAAACCCTAGAAAAGAGGGTGTTGGGTTCGAGAGGAAAATGAATGCTGATGGTTCCTACTGGAAGCCTGAGCAGTATTCCAAAACCACATGGGTTGCTGCAAAGGAACCTTCAGTGGATCCATCCACTTTATCTGGCTTTACCTGTGCTAATCCTATTATCATTGATGAATCCTTTGATGCAAACTATAAACTGTTCAAAAATCAGAATGGTGAAGTATTTGCCAGGTATATTGGTACTAACTGCAGGAATGGACTGCCAATGAAGAAGATCTGGGTTCCCAAAAGTTGTCTTGAGAATCTTCCTGTGAATGTTGTCATGACACCACCAGGGAAGAAGAAAAACCCTAGACCAAAGGCATCACATGGTCCAACGGCTTCATACGGAAACAGGACTCACCTGAGTCACCCTAACGCCAATGTTTTGCAGGGAAATCGTACTCAAGATTATGAATATGAGCGCGTGTCTTCAAACCGCTATGTTCATAGTACTAAGAACTTTTCTGCTTATTCATATGAGTATCCTTCATCTCCTGCAAGGCTATTTGCTAGGGCTCCAAAGCCGAAATTCTCAGATGCTGCACTTAGACTCATTGCTTCTAAGCCACCCCTAAAGATGTGGGTGGTGAAGAAGAATTAACTCTCTTTTGCAGAACATGGTCTCCAGCCAGCAATCAAAGGCGTCCGATATTATTGCTGGGGACCTAAAACACAAAGGGACGCATGATAAAATGACTTACTATGTATTCCACATATGAATCGCTTACCTGTCATACTGTGTGCTAACTTTCATCTAAGCTGTGATAATCCAAGTGTGCGTCAACTGCTTATGCTTCACAACATACATTGTGAAGCCTATCCTCCTAACTGCACTATAGGGTATGACACCTCGTGCTTCAGAATGGATTATGGACAGCGGATGCAGTAATCATATGACTGGTGATCGAAGTCTTCTCATGGACTCAACCTTACGTCCATCCGACAAGAGTCAAATCACATTTGCTGACACTGGTAAAGGCAAGGTATTGGGTCTAGGTAGATTTGCAATCTCAAAGGATCAACACATGGATAAAGTGATGCTTGTTGAATCCCTTGGATTCAACTTAATGTCTGTCTCAATGCTTTGTGACTTAAACATGATTGTGATATTTGGAAAATATCGTTGCCTTGTACTAATGGAATCTGACAAGTCTCTAGTCTTTGAAGGGTATAGGAAAGGTGATCTATACATGGTAGATTTCTCAGCAGGTCCACAGCTTGTCGTATGTCTTCTTGCAAAAGCTTCAGAATGTTGGCTCTGGCATCGAAGGCTGGGGCATGCTGGCATGAGGAACTTGCACACTCTCGTCAAGAAGAAGCATGTCATAGGCATCGAAGGTGTCAAGTTCAAGAAATATCATCTGTGTGGTGCTTGCAAAGCTGGGAATATGACGAGGGCCAAGCACCCCTCGAAGACAATCATGATGACATCTAAACCCTTTGAGCTGTTGCACATGGACTTATTTGGCCCTACTCACTACTCCACCCTCACAACAACGGCGTGTCTCTATGGCTTCGTCATTGTTGATGACTACTCAAGATATAAATGGGTGCACATAATTCTCTACAAGACTGAAGTACAAGATGTCTTCAGACGATTCGCCAATCGAGCAATGAACAATTATGGCGTCAAGATCGAGCATATCAGAAGTGATAACAGCACTGAATTCAAGAACACCGGGCTTGATCTTTATCTGGATACAATGGGAATCACTCATGAATTTTCTGCTCCATACACACCTCAGCAAAATGGCATTGTCGAGTGCAAGAACAGAACCCTCATTGAGATGGCTCGAACAATGCTCGACGAGTACAAGACACCAAGAAAATTCTGGCCTGAAGCTATTGATACAACTTGTCACATCATCAACCGTGTCTACATCCATAAGCTTCTGGGCAAAACATCCTATGAGCTCCTTACTGGCAAGAAGCCAAATGTCAGCTACTTCAGAGTCTTTGGTGCTAGGTGCTGGATCAAGGATCCCCATCACAAGTCAAAATTTGAACCCAAAGCTCACGAAGGCTTCATGCTCGGCTATGGAAAGGACTCGCACTCTTACAGAGTCTTCAACCTATTTCACTACAAAATCATTGAAACTGTGGACGTGCGATTTGATGAAACCAATGGTTCACAATGAGAACTCCTGCCAAGCACACTAGATGAAGCTCCTTCCAGTGAATCTATCAAGCTGATGGGAACTGGTGAAATCATGCCCTCTGAAGCACAGCCTCAAGAGGAACTTATCATTTCTGCACCAAACCAACCTGAAGACAATGCTCAGACCGTAGACAATCCTTCCAATGATGACAATGATCAGCATGAGCAAGGTCTTCGTCCAGTTCATCCTCGTGTTGCAAATGAAGTACAAATTGAGAAGATAATTGATAGCATCAACGCACCTGGTCCGCTTACTCGATCAAGAGCAACACAGTTAGCAAATTTCTGTGGGCATTTTTCATTTGTATCAATATCTGAACCCAAGAAAGTTGCTGAAGCCTTTCACTAGTAGAAAAGGGGGCATCAGTCCCGGTTCGTAAGGGCCTTTAGTCCCGGTTCTTGAACCGGGACCAAAGGGTCGTTACTAATGCCTCCCCCCTTTAGTCCTGGTTCAAACTGGAACCGGGACTAAAGGTCGTGGCCACGTGGAGATCCACCTTTAGTCCCGGTTGATAACACCAACGGGACTAACGGAAATCTTATGATTTTTTTTGAATTTTTTTTTTGAATTTCTCAAATTTTTGAATTATTTTAACCTCTAATCTCTAATCACCACCCCTCATCACAGCTCAATTTATCATCTAATCTCTAATCACCCCTCATCATTCCTAATCATCTAACTTCCCGAACGGTCACCCATCCTCCCACTCCCCCAGCCAGAGCACGCTTAACTTCCGGGTTCTATTCTCCCTCGTTTCCAAGTCTGCACTTGTTGTTTTGCTGACAATAGTAAGATGTCAATCCTATTAACCCTCAGGAATTTTGCATGAGCATGAAGTGATACATTTCACTGTTTGAGTTTGAAACTATTGTTTTAAAAAACAATAATTATTTAGTAACACTAATATTTTTTGAATAATTAGTTTGACCATTGTTTGACCATAGTTTGACCAGATTTGACCAAAATTCAAAATAACTGAAATAATTATTTAGTGACACTAATATTCTAGAATAATTAGTTTGACCATTGTTTGACCACAGTTTGAAATTTTTTAGATTTTTTCCACTCTAGATCTTAAAAGCCCCGTAACTTTTTTTCTGTTAGGTTTTTGAGGATTCTAAAAATGTTTAACGGGGTTCCCATTTTATGCCCATTTTATGCCCATTTTACTAAATTCTAGAGAGATTTTGCAAATAAAGTCGAAATTCACATTTGCAAATTTTCCCAACAACTAGACCACATATCACATGGGAAACTTATTTTTTTTATTTTTTTGACATTTTCATCATTTTCTTTTATTTTTTTAAAACTGAAAAGGCGATCCACAAGTGGGGGGTGGAGTTTGAAAATGTGACCTTTAGTACCGGTTCGTGGCATGAACCGGTACTAATGCCTCAACCCCCATTAGTATCGGTTGGCGGCTCGAACCGGGACTAAAGGTCTAACCTTTAGTCCCGGTTGGTGCCACGAACCGGTACTAATGGGCATCGCACCCTTTAGTCCCGGTTCGTGGGACCAACCGGGACTAAAAGGTCCAGACGAACCGGGACAAATGGCCCACGTGGCCCCTGGGCGCACGAACCGGGACTAATGCCCCCATTAGTCCCGGTTCTAGACTGAACCGGGACTAATGGGCTAACCCGGGGTGGACCAAAGCCCTCTTTTCTACTAGTGTTTATGGAACCTGAATGGATTCAAGCCATGTAAGAAGAACTTCAACAGTTCAAGCTGAATAATGTTTGGGAACTTGTCAAGCGCCCTGACCCTTGCAAGCATAACATTATTGGCACAAAATGGATATATTGGAACAAACAAGATGAGAATGGTCAAGTCATCAGAAACAAAGCACGTCTTGTGGCACAAGGATATACTCAAGTTGAAGGAATTGACTTTGATGAAACATTTGCTCCCGTGGCTAGGCTTGAAGCTATTCGCATACTGCTAGCCTATGCTAATCACCACAACATCTTGCTATATCAAATGGATGTGAAAAGTACTTTCCTCAATGGCAAGATTGAAGAAGAAGTGTATGTTTCTCAACCACCTAGCTTTGAAGATCCAAACATCCTGATATGGTGTACAAACTAAACAAAGCACTGTATGGCCTCAAACAAGCTCCTCGCGCTTGGTATGATACAATCAAAGACTTCCTGAAGAGCAAAGGCTTCAAACCAGGATCCCTAGATCCCACACTCTTCACGAAGACATAATCTTCGGCTGCACCAACCAAATATATGTGGATGACATAATCTTCGGCTGCACCAACCAGAAGTATAGTGATGAGTTTGGATACGTGATGCAAGAGCAATATCAGATGTCCATGATGGGTGAGCTGAAGTTCTTCCTTGGTCTTCAAATTCGTCAACAAAGAAATGGTGTCTTCATATCTCAAGAAAAATATCTCAAAGATTGCCTGAAGAAGTTCGGCATGCAAAATTGCAAAGGTCACATGACGCCAATGCCAGCCAAACATCATCTTGGTCCGACGACAATGGTAAAGAGTTCGATCAAAAGGTATACCGCTCCATGATTGGTTCTTTACTTTACCTATGTGCATCTAGGCCAGATATTATGCTTAGTGTTTGCATGTGTGCTCGATTCCAAGCGGCACCAAAGGAATCGCATCACTTAGGTGTGAAGCGAATTCTTAGATATTTGGCTTACACCCCAACACTCGGATTATGGTATCCAAAGGGCTCAAGGTTTGATCTGGTTGGATTCTCGGATGCTGATTATGCTGGTGGGAAGGTGGATCGCAAGTCAACATCAGGAACATGTCACTTTCTGGGACGATCACTTGTCTGTTGGTCTTCAAAGAAGCAGAATTGTGTATCACTCTCAACTGCTGAATCTGAATACATTGCTGCTGGATCTTGTTGTGCTCAGCTTCTGTGGATGAAGCAAACTCTCAAGGACTATGGCATCGATCTGAAGCAAGTCTCTCTCTTATACGACAACGAAAGCGCCATCAAGATTGCCAACAATCCAGTTCAGCACTCGAAGACAAAGCACATTGAAATTCGTCATCATTTTCTCAGAGATCATGTCATGAAGAAAGATATTGACATCATTCACGTCAACACTGAAGAGCAACTGGCAGATATCTTCACAAAGCCCTTGGATGAGAAAAGGTTTTGCAAGTTACGGTGTGAGCTAAATATCTTGGAATCCTCAAATGTCCTGTGAGCAGGCACACATCCTAACACTTATGCATGTTGACGACTTAAATGTGCAACACACGAAGTAAAGTATATCTTCAGTCAATGAAGACTTACATTCTGAGTGTGAATACATTAATGTGGAATTTGACTTCGGAGCGCCACGATAATTGTGCGCCTTGTCTGGGTCTAATACTTCCTATACGGTGGGTAACGCCACCACCAAATTTCTTGGTTTGAAGTGTTTCACTCATGGCGTTATTGTTGAATATCTTCGCATATTGATTTGTCTTCAACTTTCAACTTATCTTCATTATTTACTTCACTATGTTGAGTTGATTGCTTTCTCATATATATATATATATATATATATATATATATACTAGTATTCTGTCCTCTATAGCATTTACTTATAGCTATGTCTTCATTGTTGAATCTTTTGAACTAAGTGAATGTGATCGGACCCTAATCTCTCTATGCTTACTATCTCAAACTCTATCTGTCCAAATCATATGCATTCTGTTGAAACTGTCGAATGTCTTCTCTGCATCCTTGTCAGTAGAAGACACAGAGGCAAACATCAAGTCCTATTTAAATGATTCATCTTTATTGTCGATATCTGGAGAAGCCGGAACAACCATCCGACAAACTTGGCGGGCGTGGGAACGTGGGACAACTGTGAGTATGTTGCATGCTTGCCACGTGTCCCACGGATGTGAACAGACAGGGGCACCTGCATAATTGCACTGTGCCGCACACCTACTTATAAATACGTGTCCCCTGCGGTCAAGAAAACCTTCTTCCACCTCTCCACCTCGTCAAAACCCTAGCGCCACCGCTAGCTCTCGACAACGCCGGCGACGAAGCGCTTAGCTGCCGCGACTTCTTCGACGCCGTCCTCACGCCGGCCGCGGGCATCGTCCTCTCCGCCGCCACTGTAGGTGTCCTCCGTCGCCAAGTTAGGGCACGGTGGATTGAACTGCTCAGTCTCCTTTCATCCCATCTAGCAGTTCTTCGTGTGGTAAATATAACTCTATTTTTACTCGCTTTTTGATCCTCAATGATTCATCCAGTTTACCAAAATTGGTTTCTATCTATACAAAGTTAGATCTATTCTGTCTGCATCTCATACTGCCTAGTATATTCACTTAAGCTTCACATCTAGTTAGATTCCTCACTTGTACTTATTCACGGATTCGTACAAATCTGGAACCAACTCTCAACATATAAGTGAATGTCTTCGCAACATGAGGTCAATGTCTTCAAACTGATTTATCTTCAAAATCTTCTGAGAATGCATATGACCTCTTCCCCTTCCCTCGCATCTCTAATGCTGTCACAGGTACATGTCCGTGGGAGAATCCCTAGGTTCTCATAGTCTGCATTCGTTTGCAGAATTCTTACAGCAACACATTGATTCTCCTGAAGCCAGTTCCTGTCTGACCAGCAAGCGAAAGCCTTTGATGCCTTTGAACATATTGAAACCGTTCAGTTTGAAAGTCATGGCTACAGAGAAATCAGTAATGAAGGGTGGCAGACAGCGTCGTGGGGGAACTTCAAAGGATTTGCCTGATGATCTTGCAGATATCTACAAAACAGATCCTCAAGAAGATTACAATCAGCGCAAGACTCGAATCCAATGGATTCGACGCTATTGGGCTGAACAATAGTTCAAGTACATGTTTGTGACCCAGGAGTATGCTGAGAAGAATGCGATCAAGAGCCCTTGGGGTGCTATTCTCTATCGAGGCCTTCCCCCCAAGAACAAAGCTGAAGCCATTGCGCAAGAATTCTATCCTTGCATGGTCCGTGGACCACAGCCTGAAGAAGCCAACCCATCATCATTGCTTTGGTGTCGTGACGACAATCTCTTCAAGCACAACATCTAGTATGCTAAGGATTTGGCAAAGGAAAACAAGAAGTCATGGGGATTACACTTCAGTCCTCGTCCCTCTGCTCCCCGTGATGATGGCACACGTGAAGCTGAAGAAAATAGAATTGGCCCCTTTGCAAACCTTGATGGCCTCATCTACTACATCTTGGTACAAGTTACCAAAGTGGATCATTCTGACAATGATGCTGATTCTGATGAAGCCCCAGCTCCTCCTCCAAGGCCGCAGAAGCCAAAGAAGATTAAGGCTTCATCATCAGCTGCACCTCCAAAAGCTTCTCGTATGAAGCCACTGGCCACTGCACCTCCTGAAGCCATTGTGCAGTCTGAAGATCTTTCCCGCATCTCCAAGAAGACGGAGAAGAAAAAGAAAATCATCAAGAGTATTGATCAGGCTTTGACTCCTGCTGCTATTCTGCGTGAAGAGCACATTGATCTGTCCAGCGATGACGATCTTGCAGATGATGCTCTTGAGCAACTAATCAAGAGCAAGGAAGAAGCAGAGATCTTCAACAACTTGCCTCTCTTTGACGTGGCAATCATCCATAACTTCATTGATGAGTGGTTTGACACACCAAATCTCAGCTTTCATGATCTGCAACTTCCAATTGGCCTCAGTGTCGCCTTCAATGGCGCCATTGCTTCTGAGCTATCTATTGCTCAGCGCATCGTCGAACTGAAGCACAAGATTGACTATGAAAAGGCTCAGTTCAAGAAGCATGTGGCCATGCTCAACGTGCAAGATGTCAAGAACTTCAAGATCATGCTTCACGAGCTCAAAGAGGCATTTCACAAGAAGCGTGAAGAAGCTAAAGGCTCTCGTGAACGCATGAAAAATCTGGCTGACAAGTGTGTGCTTGCCTACAATGAGGCTGAAATGCGCAAGGCTCTTGGTCGTCCTGGCATCGATCCCGGGATGGCTGCAAAGAAGAAGAAATCGACTGTCCAATCTGCACCTTCAAGGCTAGATGAACCTCGCATTGTCTTCCCAAGCAGCATGACTGGCTCGAAGCCAAGAGTCATGTCAACCGCTTCAGAATAAAAGACTGGCTGACAAGTGTGTGCTTGCCTACAATGAGGCTGAAAAGCGCAAGGCTCTTGGTCGTCCTGGCATTGATCCCGGGATGGCTGCAAAGAAGAAGAAATCGACTGTCCAATCTGCACCTTCAAGGCTAGATGAACCTCGCATTGTCTTCCCAAGCAGCATGACTGGCTCGAAGCCAAGAGTCACGTCAACCGCTTCAGAACAAAAGAAGACGAGGGCTGCAGAGGCTGAAGCCAGAAAACGGAAAACCTCAGAAGCCTCTGATGCTACTCCCTCCAAGAAGAACCGCAAGACCAAGAAGAGTCGGGCTGCTCCCACAGAGCCCCTTGTTGTTGAACCCATCTCAGTGGTTCGTCCTGCATCTACAACCCAAGAACTTCGCATGACTGTTCATGAGCCTGCTTCCACAGAGGCTCCTGAAGCTGAAGAGATTCCAGCAGTTGATCCCATTGATGATGTTATGTACCTAGGGTAGGGTCATGGACCTATCCAGGATACCATGCCCAACGACATCCTTAGACGAAGCTACCTTCCAGTCGACCAAGAGAGGCTCCACTCGACCGGCTAGAAGACACTTGACCATGAAGACTCACTCGACCATCAGAAGTTCAGGATCTACTCTGCATCCAAACGGTCTGCAATTAAGTAGTCTTAATGGTCATGATGGAACTTTATGTAGAGCGTTACCAGTAATGCCAAACCTTAATGTACTTTAACCCTCTGCTAACGTGGGCTGGCTGGGGTCTTGGCGTCCTCTATATAAGCCACCCCCCTCCACTGGTAGAAGGGTTCGCACCCCTGTAACTCATATACACAGAAATCAGTCGACCGCCTCCGGGCTCCGAGACATAGGGCTGTTACTTCCTCCGACAAGGGCCTGAACTCGCTAAACACTCGTGTGTACAACTACTCCATAGCTAGGATCTTGCCTCTCTATACCTACCCCCCATTCTACTGTCAGACTTAGAACCACGACAGTTGGCGCCCACCGTGGGGCCG
Organism: Triticum aestivum; assembly: GCF_018294505.1. NCBI lineage: Eukaryota > Viridiplantae > Streptophyta > Magnoliopsida > Poales > Poaceae > Triticum > Triticum aestivum. The sequence continues at coordinate 88,978,454 of NC_057810.1, forward strand.
GTGTCTTAGCGACTTTTTTGGAGAAGTTGCAATTTGTCCGATCGCCTTCATCATGGTTTCCGGCAGAGCTCTGGTCGAGGGCCATGAGATCCGTCTCGGTGCGCTCACTTTCATCGCCGACGACTCCGCTTAGCTCCAGGAGGCACCACTCGACATCGACACGCTCCCCGTCCGCGGGGCGACGCACTTTCGGGCGTGTGTCCGCGGCGTCTTGCTGCGGCAGCCGTCGACCCCATACCGGTCGACTCCTGCGCCGTCCTCCCTCCCTGTCTCCCGCCAGCGCAAGCGCTCCGGTCGGTCGAGGCTCCAGTGATGGGTGAGACACGCAGTGGCTCGCCAATCGGCCACCACCCAAGTCGCGGCGATTGAGCCCCACGAATCTCTCTACGGCATGTTCGACCTGTCGACTGGCTCCGTAGAGACTGCATTCGAGTGCGATAGCAGTGATCCAGCGACGGAGGTCCTGATGGTTAACGGGCCCTGTAGTCCTCCCGGTTTCCCCCGCGGCGACGGGATGGACGACGAGGGCGACCCCGCTCAAGCCCATGAAGAGTACCAACCCGAGCCGCTCACTTCTCAGCAGAGGGAAGAACTTCGCCGCCGGAACATGGATGCCCTGCATGCTCCCATTGCAGGAGAAACACCTGAGGCTCGTGCCCTGGAAGAGGCGCGTTTAGCCAACCTAGCTGAACGCACTCGACTGGAGAACCTCCAGCGAGCACTCGACGAGCGTGCGCATCAACGAGTGACCAACTCCAACCGACGTCAGCTCTTTCCGCAACCAACTCAGGTATATCGAACCCCAATTCAGAATTTGGCAGCTGCAGCCCGCATAGCGGAGTCAATTCAGCCCTCTTAGTCAGAGGCTTGAAGAGGCTTGATGCAGATCAGAGATTTGCTCCGAGCGGCAGGAGATCAGAATTCGGCTGTGCCACAGTCGCGCAACAGGATTCACAGTCGATCCGTCGCTGCGAATACTGTTCAGTCGGCTCACAGTCCAAGGTCGCCTCCGAGGTGCATGGGACGTGAAGGCCGGTGGGACCACTATGATGATCGATTGGATCGTGATGACAGGCGTCGAGTGCCCACTCCTCCTCCGAGAAGTGGGTCTAACGCCCATCGGCAGCAAGATGACAGACGCTAGCTCAGTGTTGGGCGGAGAGATCCAGTCGACCCCAGAGAGCCAGGCTTTGACGCGATATCCATCATGGTGCAAGGTTTGGTCGACTGAAACAGAACTCATAGAGGTGGTCATGACAGAGATGTGCCCACAAGCAGCCGAGTCCACATTTCAGGTCCAGAATGTTTTAGCAGAGCGATCAGAGCCGCAGTGATACCCCCCAACTTCAGGTTGGCGACTGGGGTGAGTAAGTTCACCGGAGAGTCTAAGCCTCAAACTTGGCTCGAAGACTACGGAGTGGCTGTTCAGATTGGTGGCGGTAATGATGAGGTGGCCATGAAGCATTTGCCACTTATGCTAGAGGGTTCGGCCAGGGCGTGGTTGAATCAGTTAGCTCCCAGCAGCATTTACACCTGGGAAGATCTTTCTCGAGTGTTCGTCAGGACATTTGAGGGAACTTGCAAGCGACCTGCCGGATTGACTGAGCTACAAGTATGTGTACAAAAGTCGAGTGAAACACTTAGGGATTACATCCAGAGGTGGATCACTTTGCATCATACTGTAGAGAATGTGTCAGACCATCAAGCGGTTTGCGCCTTCAAGGATGGCGTCAAGAACAGAGAGTTCAGCCTGAAGTTTCGTCAAACTGGAGATATGACCCTGAGTCGGATGATGAAAATAGCCACCAAGTACGCCAACAGCGAAGAAGAGGACCGACTCCGGAGCGGCAAGTACAAGCCGAGTCAGTTGGATAAAGGAAACTCCAGTCGGAAGCAAAAGCGGAAGGCCGAGCCAGCAGCTCCTGGAGAGGCTCTGGCCGTGACACAGGGCAAATTCAAAGGGAAGCCCAAAGGATCTTGGAACCCCAAGAAGGTAAAAGATAAGGAAGGTAATGATGCGATGGATCTGCCGTGTCATATCCACACGAAGAAAGACGAAGAGGGTAACTTCATCTACCCAAAGCATACCACTCGCCAGTGCCGGCTCTTAATCCAGCAGTTTCAAGGGAAACAGCCGAAAGACAAAGTGAAGGAGTCGGACAAGGCTGAGGACAAGGAGGACAGTGATGGAGAGTACCCTCATGTCAACTCCACTCTGATGATTTTTGCTGATGTAGAGAGCAAAAGTCGACTGAAAGTGATCAACCGTGAGGTCAATATGGTCGCCCCGGCGACACCAAACTATCTGAGATGGTCGCAAACTCCCATTACTTTCGACCAGTCTGACCATCCTACTCATATTGCCACCCCTGGGAGGCAAGCGCTTGTGGTCGACCCGGTCGTCGAAGGCACTCGACTGACGAAGGTATTGATGGATGGCGGCAGCGGGTTGAATATACTGTATGCAGAGACGCTCAAGGGAATGGGCATTCCGATGTCCAGGCTCAGTTCCAGCAACATGAGTTTTCACAGAGTCATCCCAGGAAAGAAGGCTGAGTCACTCGGCCAAATAGCTCTGGATGTGGTGTTCGGCGACTCGAAGCATTTCCGCAAAGAGAAGGAGACATTTGAAGTCGTGGATTTCCGGAGCGCCTACCACGCTATCCTGGGAACACCAGCCTACGCCCGCTTCATGGCTCGACCATGTTATGTGTACCTCAAGTTAAAGATGCCTGGCCCCAAAGGCGTGATCACCGTCACTGGCAACCGGAAGAAAGCAGAAGAGTGTTTCTAGAAAGGCTCAAAGATTGCGGATGACCAGATAACACTGGTAGAGCTAGAGGGATACAAGAAGAATGCAGATCCAAGTGATTTACTGCGGGCCAAGAAGCCCGCCACAGAGTCAGCATTTCAGTCGTCCGGTGAGATGAAGCCAGTTCACATCCACCCGACTGACCCCAATGCAGCTCCGACCCATATATCCACAACACTTGACTCTAAATAGGAAGAAGCGCTCATCCAGTTCCTCCATGAGAACTGGGACATCTTCGCATGGAAGCCAGCTGACATGTCGGGTGTTCCTAGGGGACTGGCTGAGCATCGCGTTAGAGTCGATTCAAAAGCAAAACCTGTTAAGGAACATCTTCGACGGTCCGCCGTGCAGAAGAAGAAAGCCATTGGCGAAGAGGTGGCTCGACTCCTTGCAGCAGAGTTCATCCGAGAGATATACCACTCTGAGTGGCTCGCCAATGTCGTCATGGTTCCCAAAAAGGACAATTCCCTTTGTATGTGCATTGATTTCAAACATATCAATCGGGCCTGCCCGAAAGATCATTTTCCTCTCCCTCACATCGACCAAATTGTCGACTCGACCGTAGGGTGCGAGAGATTGTCTTTTCTGGACGCTTATTACGGGTATCATCAGATCCGTCTGTATGGGCCCGACGAAATCAAAACAGCTTTCATCACTCCATTCGGGTGCTTCTGCTATATCACCATGCCATTCGGCCTCAAGAATGCCGGAGCCACGTTCATGAGAATGATTCAAAAGTGTTTACTCACTCAAATCAGTCGGAATGTGGAAGCATACATGGATGATATCGTGGTCAAGTCGCAAAAGGGTTCCGACCTGTTGACTGACTTAGCTGAAACATTTGCCAATCTCAGGAGGTATGATATCAAGCTCAATCCTTCAAAGTGCACATTCGGAGTACCTGGCGGAAAGTTACTCGGTTTTCTCGTTTCCGAACGAGGAATCGATGCTAACCCAGAAAAAGTTGGCACCATACTCCGAATGAAACGCCCTGTGTGTGTGCACGACGTCCAGAAGCTTACTGGATGTTGGGCCGCGTTAAGTTGATTCATCTCTCGCCTCGGTGAAAAGGCGTTGCCCCTTTACCGACTGATGAAGAAGGCAGACAAGTTCGAGTGGACTCCAAAAGCTGATGCAGCGTTTGCCGAGTTAAAAACTCTGCTCTCCACCCAGCCGGTGCTTGCTGCTCCAATCAGCAAAGAGCCTCTGTTGCTTTATATTGCAGCCACAGGACAAGTCGTCAGTACAGTACTTACGGTCGAGCGGGAAGAAGAAGGGAAAGCCTTCAAAGTTCAGCGCCCAGTGTATTATCTCTCTGAAGTTTTAACCCCATCGAAGCAAAGATATCCTCATTATCAGAAGCTCGTATATGGGATCTACATGACCACGAAGAAGGTTGCTCATTATTTCTCTGATCATGACATTACAGTCGTCAGCGACGCACCATTGTCAGAAATTCTGCACAACAGAGATGCAGCTGGTCGAGTGGCTAAATGGGCGATTGAACTCCTTCCCCTTGATATCAAATTCGAGGCAAAGAAAGCCATTAAGTCCCAGGCTATAGCAGATTTCCTTGCCGAGTGGATTGAGCAAGAACAGCCGACTCAAGTCCACTCGGAGCATTGGACCATGTTCTTTGATGGCTCTAAGATGTTAAATGGTTCTGGTGCTGGGGTTGTTTTGGTTTCCCCCCGAGGAGACAAGCTCAGATATGTGCTCCAGATCCACTTTGATTCCTCCAACAATGAAGCAGAATATGAAGCACTCTTGTATGGATTACGCATGGCCATTTCACTCGGCGTCCGTCGCCTTATGGTCTACGGCGATTCAGATTTGGTGGTCAATCAAGTGATGAAGGAGTGGGACGTTAGAAGCCCAGCCATGACTGGATACTGCAATGCAGTGAGGAAGCTCGAAAAGAAGTTCGAAGGGTTAGAGCTCCACCACATACCCCGACTGAAAAATCAAGCAGCTGACGACCTGGCGAAGATAGGATCCAAGAGAGAAGCCATCCCTAGTGGTGTGTTTTTGGAGCATATCCACACTCCGTCAGTCGTAGAAGATCCTTTTACCGATGAAGGCCCGCAGCCTAAGAGTGTCACGGACCCGACTGAGGTTGAAGTCCCAGCAGTGGTCGACCTGATCATGGAAGTTCTAGTGATCACTCCAGATTGGACAGTACCATATATCGTGTATATCTTGAGGAAAGAGCTCCCGGAGGACGAAGAAGAGGCTCGATAGATCGTCCGCCGATCTAAAGCCTTTACTGTGATAAAGGGACAGTTGTACAGAGAAAGCGCGACTGGAGTTGGTCAGAAATGCATAACGCCAGAGGAAGGTCGAATAATCCTTGATGACATCCACTCGGGGACCTGTGGCCATCATGCGTCCTCTCGGACCATCGTGGCGAAAGCATACCGAGCTAGGTTTTATTGGCCAAGAGCGAATGAAATGGCGAAGGAGATAGTCGACAAGTGCGAGGGGTGCCAGTTTTATTCCAATATGTCACACAAGCCCGCATCAGCTTTGAAGACTATACGACTCGTCTGGCCCTTTGCAGTGTGGGGTTTGGATATGGTCGGTCCTTTGAGAACAGGCAGAAGCGGTTTTACCCATGTGCTGGTAGCAGTCGACAAGTTCACTAAGTGGATCGAAGCTAAACCCATCAAGAACCTCGATGCCGGTACTGCCGTCAGCTTCATCAGAGAATTGATATTCAGATATTGGGTCCCACACAGCATCATCACTAACAACGGGTCAAACTTCGACTCCGAAGAGTTCAGAGCCTTCTGCACATCCTAGGGCACGCGAGTTGACTACGCTTCAGTCGCTCACCCACAGTCGAATGGACAAGCTGAACGAGCCAACGGTTTGATCCTCAAAGGGTTGAAACCCCGTTTAATGCGTGATCTTAAGCATGCGGCTGGTGCATGGGTCGACGAACTTCCCTCAGTGCTTTGGGGCTTAAGGACCACGCCCAACCGGTCGACTGGGAGAACTCCATTCTTCTTGGTCTACGGGGCTGAAGCAGTCTTATTGAGTGACCTTCTCCACAATGCTCCCCGAGTCAAGCTCGACACTTAAGTAGAAGTAGAACAAGCGCGGCAGGATGCAGTCGACCTGTTAGAGGAAGAGAGGGAGATGGCTCTGATCAGATCGACAATTTACCAACAGGACTTGTGTCGCTTCCACGCCAAAAACGTGAAGAGTCGAGCCTTCCAGGAAGGAGATTTAGTTCTCCGAGTGGATCAGCAGAAACCACACAAGCTTGCTCCTTCTTGGGAAGGTCCCTTCATCGTCACCAAGGTTCTCCACAATGGAGCATACCGTCTTTACAATGTTGAGCATTAGATCGACGATCCCCGAGCTTGGAACGCGGAACTTCTCCGTCCCTTTTACACCTAAGTATTCACTCAGACGAGTTGTAATAAAAGTACTTCTGTAGTTTGTTTATTAAGGACAAGAGCTTTATAATCTTCCCTGTAATCGTTATTTCTTTTGTCTACTCAAAACAATCCCCCAGTGGGTGGCTTGGCTGCGAATCCGATTCGCCCAAGTCTGTAAAAAAAATCCTAACCGAGTGGTGAGCCAGTCTCCCACACGAAGGCTTAGCTGCGAAATCCATTTCGCCTAAGATAAATAAAATCCTACCGAGTGGTAAGTCAGCCTTCCACTCGGAGGCTTAGCTGCAGCCCGAGTACTCGCCTAAGATAAATAAAATCCTACCGAGTGGTAAGCCTTCCACTCGGAGGCTTAGCTGCAGTCCAAGTACTCGCCTAAGATAAATAAAATCCTACCGAGTGGTAAGCCAGCCTTCCACTCGGACGCTTAGCTGCAGTCCAAGTACTCGCCTAAGATAAATAAAATCCTACCGAGTTGTAAGCCAGCCTTCCACTCGGAGGCTTAGCTGCGGTCCAAGTACTCGCCTAAGATCAACAAAATCATGTTGAGTGGTAAGCCAGCCTTCCACTCGGAGGCTTAGCTGCAGCATTGCGCTCGCCTAAGTACAAATACAACGTGCGCTTCGCAAGGAGGACGAGGTGCAGGTCGACTGCTACCCTCTCCTTCTGAGCTACGCCACAAGTACAACATGCGCTCTGCAAGGAAGACGAGGTGTAGGTCGACTGCTACCCTCTCCTTCCAAGCTGCGCCACCAATTCGAAATCCTACCGAGTGGAGAGCAAACCTCCCACTCGGGGGCTTAGCTGCAGCCCAGTGCTCGCCTAAGTATCTGAAATCCTACTGAGTGGAGAGCAATCCTCCCACTCGGAGGCTTAGCTGCAGCCCAGTGCTCGCCTAAGTATCTGAAATCCTACCGAGTGGAGAGTAGACCTCCCACTCGGAGGCTTAGCTGCAGCCCAGTGCTCGCCTAAGTATCTGAAATCCTACCGAGTGGAGAGCAAACCTCCCACTCGGGGGCTTAGCTGCAGCCCAGTGCTCGCCTAAGTATGTGAAAATCCTACCGAGTGGAGAGCAAACCTCTCACTCGGGGGCTTAGCTGTAGCCCAGTGCTCGCCTAAGTGTGTTGGGGAAAAGGTTGATTGCAATAAGCGCTTCGCTTTAACCTGCAAAAGACACCTCAAACCAAATGCAAACATATTCAACAACGAATCCAAGTTCTAATAACACCTAACGGAACCGAAAGTGCTCAGGCGCTAGGCCTGTTAAGGTTTGTCGGTTACAAAACTCACTCGGCATACCGAGGCAAATTTAAAGTATCAAGCTCAGAAGTTTTTTTACCCCTCCCATGGAGGGCTAGAACGTGCCACAAACTCGTCCAGATCAATTCCATCTGCAATCCGAGTGGCAGCGGCAATGAAGGTCTCCATGAAAGATCTGAAGTCGTGCTTCTTGGTGTTAGCCACCCTAAGGGCCGCCAGCTTGTCCTCTCGTCCATCCTTGCAGTGAACACGGACCAGAGACAGAGCAACATCCGCACCGCACCTGGCCGAAGACTTCTTCCACTCCTGCACTCGACTTGGGACCTCGTTCAGTCGAGTCATCAAAGACTCGAGGTTGTTCTGGAGCGTCTCTCTTGGCCACAGTGTTGTGTCGATGCGAGAAGTTGCGACCTTGAGCCTTGCAAGATAATCGATGACAGCAGCAACACGAGATTCAAGCAGGAGCACATTCATGGCGACTTCATCTTTCACAGGAGAGTTGATGGGGTCCAGGTTTACTTCCAGTCAACCAGTCTCCTCTTCAAAGTTCTGACAAAATTCTGCAAGCACAACCACCGAGTCAAGACAAACAGTCGGAGGTTACAATTAAAATATTTGGTTGATACAAAGGGTTACCTTCAAGCATGAGGAACAACTTATTAGCGAGTCCACCCAGATAAGCCTCTAGATCATTCTTCTTTCTCTTCAATTCACTGGCCTTGTCATTCAGGGTGGTCTTGTCGCTTTTCAGTCGACTGACCTCCTAGTTGGCAGCATCAAGAGCAGCTTTCAGATTGGTGTTTTCTTCTTCAAGCTTGGTCACTGAAGCCAGCTTCTCATCCGCAAGCCTGGTCTTCTCTAAAGCAGTTTTTTGCATCTCAGCCAAGTCGAGCTCTTGTTTCTTCAGGGCATCCCTCACTTTGTCTGCAAAGTTACAGTGAAGATTAGATTGGGAAGCAAGTGAGAGGCAAAGGCAATCGTCAAAGGCCTCACCAAGCATACCTTTAGCTTCCTCCTTCGCCTTCGTCAAGTTCTCTTGGGCCAGTTTTAGATCGAGCTCAAGCTGAATGTGTTTGTTCTCCAACTCAGTATAACGAGCCGCAAGGTCATAGGATTTCTACGAAGAACCAATCGACAAATGTCAAAGACAATTCACTTCCGAGTGAGTAAGGAAAAATCATAACGTTTCTAAGACTACGGCCGAATGCAAACATTCGACCATAGTCTCGGGGACTACACCCAGTGGGTGCACTCAGCGTGCCCCCACTAGTTTCATCAGTTAGAGTCGACCAGTCGACCAACTACAAAAAAAATGGGAGATGTTCTTCAGACTATAGTCAACTGCCCGCAGTCGACCACAGACTTGGGGACTACACCCAGTGGGGTCACTCAGTGTGCCCCCACTAGTCTATGAATCTATTAGACCTAGACGAGTAAGAAAAAACTTAAGACATAAAGCCTATGGTCGACTGCCAGCAGTCGACCATAGCCTTGCGGACTACACCCAGTGGGTGCACTCAACATGCCCCCACTCATCCGGAATTTCAATCGACACACCCAGTGGGTGTAGGACAAAATCTAAGAATTGCAGAAAGAAGAGTTTGCAGATATCATATCCTAACAGAACAGGCAGTGACCGACTGACCTGAACATTACTTTGAAGAGCCGAACTGGCGTCATAGGCTGCCTGGCTAGCTTCTCGTATTGCCTTCACTTGCTCCATCATGACCCCCGCTTGGCGTATTGCTTCTCTAGCAGCGCTAGCTTGGTCTTCTGGAATGGGGTAGGTGGAGAAAAGCGAGGGTTGAGCAGCACTCGACGACGAAGGGCAAGCACTCGTCAACAGCACCGTGAAAGTTACGGTGGGTCGAGCGACATTGTCTCCCTCCGCGACCAACGTGTCGGGTGCCGGCACATCCCGAGTCGCCTTGCCAGAAGACGTTTTCTTGCTCCTCCTCGGCCGTGGTGGTTCTTCGTCGTCGTCGTCAGGCAGGTCAATAACAATGTTAGATGAAACTGTAGAAAGAATCAAAATTAGAGACAATGAGTCAGTCGACTGAAAATGGCATCATAAGAGTCATACCAGGCTTCGAGGTTGCGGCATCCTCCATCTCGTGGTCTTCGGCCCTCGCCGAAGTGTCGGAAGTAGCAACGCTATAGTTCCAAAAGTTAGTCGATTGACCCATGAGTCGACCAAGAACAAGTTCATGAAACGGGGAAAACTCAAAACTACCATTACCCTGAGATTGTGGGGATCACCATCTTCATCTTCGGCAAGACCTTTGCAGGCTTCGATGGTGCCACTCGAGATTGCTTCGGAGCCTTCTCAGTCGGCGCCGGAGAAGCCATCCGAGGGCGCCACCTCCTTACCGCGCTCAGTCGCGGGATCATGGGCAAGCTTCGAGCGTCTCTCCGAGCGGGGAGGCACAACTTCCTCCTCCTCATCATCATCTTCCTCCTCACCAGAGTCGTCTCCCTCGTTGTTGTCGTCAGCATTCGAATCCCACTCCTCCGGGCTTTCGCCCCCTCTTCCTTCCTCCTCCTCAGTCGGCGTCTGCGCTCCATTGGGCATCGAGTATAACTCAGTGGTGGCCTGTCAGATAACAAAGCAAAACAAAGATCGATCGACCAATTCGCGGCAAAGCAGAATGGATAAAGCAAGATCACAATTGGAGATAAGTGGTCATACCGTGTCCGGCGTATAAGTACAGTCGAGTGGCGGGATCCTCCTAGCCCCTCGAGGGTTGTCCTTGTTCCCTGTGATGGCGGCCACCCACCTCTCTAGCATGGCGTCGTCGACTGCTTCTGGATGGACCCGAGTGGTGTCTTCAGTACCACAGTACAACCACATCGGGTGGCCTCGGTACTGAAGCGGTTGGATGCGTCGCCTAAGGAAGACTTCCAGAAGATCCATGCCCGTCACTCCGTCCCGAACGAGTTGGACCACATGCTCCATCAACATTTTTACCTCGGCTTTCTCCTTAGGAAGCACCTTCAGAGAAGACGGTTTTTCCACTCGGTCCATGGAGAACAGAGGGAGACCGGTCGACTGCCCCGGCGTCGACTCGTCTTGGCAGTAGAACCAAGTCGACTGCCACCCTCTGACCGACTCAGGAAGGGTCACGGCCGGGAAAGTGCTCTTGTTCCTCAACTGAATCCCAAGACCCCCACACATCTGAATGACCTTGGTCCTCTCATCGTTCGGACTCGCATTTTTCACTGTCTGCGAGCGACAGGTGAATATGTGCTTGAAGAGACCCCAGTGCGGTCGACAACCCAGGAAGTTCTCGCACATGGACACAAAGGCAGCAAGATAGGCGATGGAATTGGGATTGAAATGATGGAGTTGCGCCCCAAAGAAATTCAGAAACCCTCGGAAGAAAACACTCGGCGGCAGAGAGAAACCACGATCTATGTGATTGGCTAAGAGAACGCAGTCACCCTCCTGCGGCTGTGGTTGACAATCGGACCCCGGGAGCCTCGCTGACCCGTGGGGGATCAGTCCCTCATTGGCCAGGTCGTTGAGGTCCTTCTCAGTGATGGTCGAGCAGATCCAATCCCCTTGGACCCAACCCTTCGGCAGGCGGGACCTCGACGAAGATCCGCCTCGACTAGAAGGTCTCCCTTTCGCTTGCCCCGTCGCTGTCGCCTTCTTCGCGCGCTCTAGGGCCGCCGTCTTCTCCTTCACCATTATCGCCGGCGAAGCGCTCGAGGGGTAGATAGGCGGAGGCGAGAGCAGGCGCTGTGGGCGGAGGAAGAGAGGGAAGAGAGGAGAATGGGGAGGCACTGTTCAAAAAACCCTTCCCCGGCGCTTTATATAAGGGTGCTTTCGAGTGGCTGACGAGTGGGTCCGAACAGTCCTGTCACATCCCGAAACAGTCGCGCACGCACGATACTTGGCGAAAAAGGCAGCGCGGAAATCGAGGCATCCATGCCTTATCCCGTCCGATTGCCGCGGATCGCCCCGCTTCGCGCGCTTCCCAAATTTCAGATCCCGCAAAATCCGCTAACAGCAGATCAATCTATCAGACGATATCTCTCCCGCGATCCGTCACTCGGAAGTTCACCAAAGTTCAAAAGTTCACTCGACAGAAGATAAGAATGGATCAAGGCGACTGAAGTAAAAGTTGACGCCAACGTCGAAAGGAAGATCGCCGATCCAAGATACGACACAATCAAAGCGCAGAAAATGAGTCGGAGAAAATCATCAACTCCTTCCTCACTCGAACCTCGATCCATTCGAGGGCTAATGATGATGTTATGTACCTAGGGTAGGGTCATGGACCTATCCAGGATACCATGCCCAAGGACATCCTTAGACGAAGCTACCTTCCAGTCGACCAAGAGAGGCTCCACTCGACCGGCTAGAAGACACTCGACCATGAAGCCCACTTGACCGTCAGAAGTTCAGGATCTACTCTGCATCCAAACGGTCTGTAATTAAGTAGTCTTAACGGTCATGATGGCACTTTATGTAGAGCGTTACCAGTAACGCCAGACCTTAATGTACTTTAACCCTCTGCTAACGTGGGCTGGCTGGGGTCTTGGCGTCCTCTATATAAGCCACCCTCCTCCACTGGTAGAAGGGTTCGCACCCCTGTAACTCATATACACAGAAATCAGTCGACCGCCTCCGGGCTCCAAGACGTAGGGCTGTTACTTCCTCCTTGAAGGGCCTGAACTCGCTAAACACTCGTGTGTACAACTACTCCATAGCTAGGATCTTGCCTCTCCATACCTACCCCCATTCTACTGTCAGACTTAGAACCACGACACCCATCACTGCTGAAGACATTGGTCATCATGACAATGTTGAAGATGATGAAGTTCTTCCTCAAATTGAATACAATGTGGTATCATCGCCTGTTCGTACGAACAGCGAAATCATCAGCATTGGTCGTCCTCTGACGCCAATTGCTCAGGATGCTTCATGGGCTGATCGCCCGTAAGAACAAGACTCCCCTAGCACTCTCCAACAACAACAAACCACACCATTCGTGCAAGTTGAAGAGGATGAGGACCTGCCCACTCCATCTCCAAAGGCGTCGCCTGTACTACAAAGGCTTCGCAAAGGACCAAGGCCTCAAGCCCCTCTTCCGAGCGTTCCAGAAGGAGAAGTGCACCATCAACCTGTTGCACGTCCAGTGTTTTCAGAAGACACTCCTGCTATGAATGTCTCCGAGTCTGAAGCACCCGCTGCTGAAGACAATCCGGCTGCATCAGCCGATGACGAACGTCAAGAAGAACGTATCTCTACACCCCCCCATTCCTGAAGAAGTTGTTCATGATGTGAACGTGTCTGTGCCTTACCCTCCAGCTCAGCAAGTGGAGATTGCAAACCTTGAGGCTGCCACCACCAACACCAATGAAGCCGATGACACAGTCATGGCTGAAGCAAATGTAGAGCCTGTCCCAAGCCCCATACCAGAAGCCAATGCTGAAACTGCACCTGAAGCTTCTGATGTGCAGCCCGAAGCCACTGTTGCTGCCACTGCTCCTGTTCCGCCACCAAGGCCCTATACAATTGAGCAAGCATACAACCATGGCGAGCTAATCACCATAAGATGGCCCGTTCTGGTCCCTCCGCCTACTGTCTCTGGTCCTCAATTTGACTATCACATTGAGCATAGACCTCAGGTCCAGAAGCCAAAGCCAAGACTGCCAAGGTTTCCAGGTACTGCCACATCTGTCGGGTCCTTCAATGCAAATGGCTTCAAAAGCCACAACACATTCTTTGACAGCTCAAAGAACCTCTACACGAAGCCAAGAATATCATCAGATCGGTTCTGGAGTCATCATCACCGAAGCTATTACTCCTGTGTTCTGTATGATCAAGGGCGCATTTTCCCTCATATGCACCTCAACACTGAAGCCATTGCTAGACTGCCCTGCTTAGAAGAAGCACTTGACTACTTTCGTGATGTTGGTCTGCTCAGCTTTCTCACAGACAAAGAACATTGGAATGAAGAGCTATTGCTTCAATTCTATGCTACACTCCACATTCGCGGTTATGACAGGAAATGTTCATCATGAAGCCAAAGCTCTTGACATCATTGAGCTTACAGGCCTATCCACTCCCGGAGAGCTCTAGGAACCTGGTTGTCAAAACCACCACAATGCTCTGGAGAGCATCTTCCATAAGCCTGAACCCAATATGAACCAGATGTTGAGCATGATGAAGCCTTTGCCACGTGATGCTGAATATCCAAAGGAGTTCTTTGTTGATGACATTGAGTATCTGACGCGCACCATATATCACATCATCAGGCGGACTATATGGCCTATCAAAGGACATTCATCAGCTGCAAAACTCGAAGGAGCCATGAAGACATTGGTCTTTTACATCCTCAATGGCATTAGCTTCAATGCACAAGATTTCTTCATCAGGCAACTGGCTCCATCTAGATCTGATCTTTACGGACTGAAATTCTATGCTCCATGGGTCATGCGCCTCATCAAGCGACAATCTGCTATCAACTATCAACCATCTGCTCGCAATCATGTGATCTTCCTACCAGAAGTTGATATGTCAGTTGAAGCCATATACGCTGAACCTGCCAAGAAGCCTCTTTGTCTTCAAAATGCTAAACATCAAAGCTTCACTCAGTCTATGGAAGGAGTCCAAGCTGTCACGCGTGTCTATCCGATGGCTGGAAATATTCGTCTGCCTCATCACGCATCAACTGAAGCCACTGCGAGCACCATTGCTCAGAGGCCTCGGAAGCGCTCTCGGGTCCTAAATGACCGAGAACTTCTTGTGGCCCTGCATCAGAAGCAAGATAAGCATCATTTTTGGCTCAAGCGTCAGATGCAAAGCCTCTTGGTGGATGTAAATTGCATTTGAAACCTTGCCACCAAGAATGCATTTGTCACTCACGAAACTTGTCGGCGATCATGGAAGACTTTGACCCTGCACAGTGCTGAAGCTGATCTTCAAGACGATGGCTTCATTGAAAGATTCAAGTTTGACTCCACTCCTCCGCGGAATGTTGTCCTACGAAGAACTCCATCTCTTGAAGACTCTGATTATTCTTCCTCCGCGGCAACTGTCAATGCCAATGTCATCGATGATGAAGACGATGCTACTTCACCACCCCCTACTTCTGCACGCATCGACACTGCACCAAGTTCGTCTGCACCGCCAAATGACAACGACCACCCTGCTGCTTCAACTACTCCTCATGAGGATGAGTAGATGCTCTATGTCTTCAAACCTTTTTGGTCATTACTGACAAAAGGGGGAGAAGCATATGAGTTGATAGTCTTCAAGCGGGTTCATAAGGGCGGTTGCTTTATATTTTTGCCTAGTGCTTACAACTCTTGCTTTTGATACACTTTGTTCTTTGAGTTGTAACACTTAAACTTGATGGTCGTCTGCTACTTATTTGCGTTTCCACGTGCGATGATAACTTCCGCACTTAGATCATTCTACAGACGTCCATGTTTCATTATGCATGTCATTCTCTTAGCTATATCATTTCATGCATGATGAATTATCTTCATAAGTTGAAGAGGATCTCCACAAGTCCAACCTGCCATGTGCATTTGCATTCCAAAAGAGAATTATTTATATGCACATCTTCAGGGGGAGACCTTGCCACTTATCAAGACAATATGCTATCCTTTACAATTTCACATACTTCTTTCCCGTTGAGAACTTCAACCAGTTTGTCATCAATCACCAAAAAAGGGGGAGATTGTAAGTGCATCTAGTGCCACCCCTAGTTGGTTTTGGAGTATTGACGACAAAGTTGGTTGAGGGACTAATGTGTTTGTGAGAATTACAGGATAACGCAGGTAGTGTCCCTCATTGATTCGGTTTACCTACCGGAGATGACCCCTAAAAATGTATGAAGACATTGAAGACAATGGTGGTGTGTGAAGATATTCACACTGAAGTCTATGACATGAGAAGACATTGAGTGAAGACTATGGAGCGCGAAGACTGAGTTGTTTTGTTGTTTCCTTTTCTTCTTTGTTGAGTCATAGGAACCACCGTACTGTTAAGTGGGGTCCAAGTGAACTAAGTCAGAGTGACTGAAGTGATGCTCAACCCAAATCCTATGTCTTCGAGCGAAGACAATGAGAGCAAATCTTATCCAGAGCTGGATGAGTCAGCTTTGCTTGTAGCCCAAGTAAAGTTGTCGTGTGTGTTTGAAATCTGATCGTTGGAACACGTGTCAGTTCCTTAGTGACCCAGGGTCATTTCGGACATATCAGGTCGGGTTGCCTTGTGGCTATAAATGGCCCATCCCCTACACCATAAATTGGTGGCTGCTCAGAGTTAGTTTACGGCTTTTGTCGTTTTGAGAGCAACCCACCTCGAAGCCTTTAAGAGAGAAATCCTTGCGAGGACAAAGCCCAAACACCTAGAGCCAAAGAGTGGTAGGCATCACTGAAGTCTTTCTGTCTGTGTGACCTGAAGACTTATTACACTTGAGGACTGTGTATCCTCCAGCCGGTTAGGCGTCGCGTTCTGAGCATCCAAGAGTCATTGTGGATTGCCGGGTGAACGAAGTCTGTGAAGGTTCGGAAGTCTACCTTGAAGACTTACCAGAGTGATTGGGCGAGGACTGTGTGTCCTTAGCTCAAGGGGAATAAGGTGAAGACACGGTCTTCTGAGTTGAATCTCAGCCTCCCTAAGCAAATGTACAGTTGTCACAGCAACTTGAACTGGTCCAACTAATCTTGTGTCTTCAACAAGTGACTGGTTCTATCTCTTCCCTCCTTTACTTTGAGTTTGTCTTCGTGAAGTCATTGCTTATCTGTCTTATCTGATTGACTTCATTGCCTGACTGCTATTATTGATTGGCTTCATACTATCTTCCATCCTGATCCTACTACCTAGCTGCTATTAGTCTTCGTACGTTAACACTGTTGCATACTTGACTATGGCTTGGTTGTTGTAGTTTATCTTCCGCTGCATATCAATTAGGTCATTTCTATTGTTTGTCTTCGAAACTTCCAAGTTTTGAAGACTTTGATAAAATTCACCTATTCACCCCCCTGTAGTCGATAACTAGCACTTTCAATAACATAATTCAAAGATATGATGAATAACTAAATAGGATCGCATGACATAATTCACCTACATGTTATCTAAGTAATCAGGATCGCATCATTTAATTCACATATGTGATTTATATGCTAAACAGAGGGCATTCGATATGATGTCTGAACTAAGAACATGGTGTTGAATATTGTGTATATGATGTCTAAACTATGCAATGCAAGACACCGTATGCATGATATGAGCAGTATAACCATGCCAAGTTAGAGCATACACCTCAGTGGGGGAATAGGACTGGTCATCTATCTCTGAATCCATCTCTGAGGAGCTATCGGGACACAACAAGAGATTGGCTTCGACAGGTAGCATTGTCTGCTCTGAAGGCCTTGTTTTCACTCCAGATTTTTCCATCTCCCACCCAAATGGCTGATTCATAGGAAGAGTAGTTTAATGTACAAACATTGTCGACAAATGGAAATGTAATGAAGAAAAGGATGGGCAAGATATCATTCAAATATATGATGCCTAGTTAAACAGGATGGCATTGCACATTTCACATATATTATGGCTGGCTAAAAGACATGAGACTGCATAGTTCCCATATATGATATAGAAACTAAATAGGTGGCATTACAGAACATGTCTAAACTAAGCAGATGACATATATGATGTCAAAAGTAGGCACTGCAAGGTAACATATGCATGATATGACTAACATCATCATGCCAAGGTAGAGCAAACACCTTGGGGGGTAAATAGGAGTGGTCAGCGGCGTCTGAATACGCCTCAGAACAGATATCTTCCTCTTGATAACAATCTGGAGAGGGGTGAGGAGGGTTTGCCATTGAACCCACCATGGAGCGATGTCTGCATGACATTGTATTGCTGCGCAGAACTCTTCTCTTTTTCTCTACATGTTCAGCATGACTGTGTACAATATCTGACATGCATACGAAAAAAATATGGTGAGATTATGTAAGGAGAGCATGCAGAAATTTAGAGTGATGGTAACAACCAGTGGATGGATCCAAAAATAATGATAGCAGGCTGATGATTGCTTTAAATTAATAAAAAGACAGATGATGATTGCTTTACTATTTGTTTCCTACCCAAGATGAACAACATAGGCATACCCTAGGTGAACCAGATATTAGACAGACATACTATTCATTGCTGCCTCGATGTGTGCCCCACAACTAATTTAGAACTCAAGTTTGAACATGAATTTGGACCTGAGTTGGGAGTCCAAGAGCTGAACAGGACGATAAAGTAGCAGGTAAGTTTAAGCAATGCATAACATAAGCAGAAACAAAAGAGTGCGACCTCTCTTGTGGACCCGTGTACTCCTCAGGTTCATCTGCTGAGTCGATGATGGTGATGCCATTAGGGTGCGTGCCGGCGGCAGGGAAGGAGATCTGAGGCGGCGAAAGACGGTCAGGAGTCGTGATGTCTGGTTTGGTGGATGCTTCTGTCGATGGAGCAGCTCAGGTGAGGTGGACGACATCGCAACAGGAGCAGGACAAACCACACAAAGTTCCCTTCGACACGTACCTGATACTGAAGTAATTCTGTAAGAGCTCATTTGGCTTGCATGATTCTTAAAACGCAGGGATAGGAAAAACACCAGAATAGGGTAGGAAAATGCACATGGTAAACAGAGCATTTGTAAACACAGGATTTATATCAACTTGGGTGTTTGGTTTACACGAATTGGAAGAGCAGAGGAATGCAAAGAAACATGGCCAAAATAAAGAGAAACCATATGAAAGCGTGTACAGTTAGAATGTTATTCTGGCACTAATGCACTTGGTCTTGTTTTCATGCATAGGAATTTGAAAAGTAGGTCCAGGTGGATGTTTTGCTTCATTCCTTTCAACAAAATGCATGAATAATTGAATAGTAGAGTGCCATTGGAAAATTCCCTATTGCTATGTTTTTCCGTTGAACCAAAATAGCCGTAATGGATCGACGTGAATGTATAGTAATAAGTGACGAAACAAGTGTACAACCTCTTTGCCGTAGCCATGTCGACCTCGGCATCATTGGGTTGGTCGCTGAAGCAGTTGAGGCAGAGGTGGCTGTCAGAGGTGTGGAGGAAGATCTGAGGAATCTGTAGACGGCGTCCAGGGCACTGCTCTGTTGTGATGGATCGTTCTGTCGTTGGAGCAGCTCCGATGAGCCGTAAGACGTCAAGGCTGAAGCAGCACAAGATAGACATCGTCAATCTCAAGTGGGATTCTAATAGCATCTCCAATAGATGATGAAAAATGGATGTAAAATTAACATCACCAAAAACCACCTGATTACAACAGATTAGGTAAAAACGGTTGACTCTGAACTTAACTATCGAAACTGAAATTAACTCTGGAATCTGAATGCTACTATTGAAACTGAATGCAATGGTAGCAGAGAGACACTTGACATGTAGTTTAGGGAGGGCCTATAGTTCATCTTCAACCTACACACCCCTGAGTCGCCTGCCACCACCGGCCGAACCGCCGGCCCCAGCGCCGCCTCGCTGCCCCGAAACAACTCGCCACCGCCGCCCCGGCAAGCCCTCTAGCCCCCCCCCACCCTGAACCCTAAGATAGATAGTGGGATACCTCTCCGGCGAGCCCCCGTCCCTGCTGCGGGTCGTTCTTCCTTAACTCCGGCGAGCCCCCCCCCCCAACCCCTGAAAATCGACTGACCCAAAAGTCGATTCAGTCGACTGAAGTGTGGCTTAATCGGAGCAGAGCAGCAGCACGAACGAGGGGGAGAGCAGCAGCAGCAGCTAGGCGAGTGAGCGATCGAGTTAGAGCCGGAGCAGCAGCAGCAGCGCGAGCGAGCGAGCGAGAGCCGGAGCAGCAGCAGCAGCGCGAGCGAGCGAGCAAGAGCCGGAGCAGCAGCAGCAGATCCGGCTGGTATGGACGCCGCCGCCGAAGGGGCCTCACACTAGGGGAGAGCCGCCGTGGAGATGTCACCCGCGGTGCCGGCTTCAAGGTAGCCGCTCCATGGCGGTATGGGATGGAGCACCGTCGGCGCCGTGAGGTCGAGTTAAGGAGAAGGTGCGATGCAATGAGTACAACCTCTTTGGTGGCGCCGAGTAGGCCTCGGCTTCGTCCAAGGAGTCGGTGAGGATGATGCGGTTCCGCTGGAGCAGGTTAAGGCGGCGCTGTGGGGATAGAGCAGCTGCGATAGATGAGGCAATCGTCGGAGCAGCTCCTTGGAGGTGGAGGACGGGGCGGCTGAACCGGCGGGACGGCGAGATGGACGAGGGACGTCGAGCTGTTGCGATGGACGATGTCGTCGGGGAAGAGGCTCCGGCTGGGCAGCGGTAACGTGGCGGACGGAGGAGGTGTTGGAAATATGCCCTAGAGGCAATAATAAAAGGGTTATTATTATATTTCCTTATTCATGATAATTGTCTTTTATTCATGCTATAACTGTATTATCCGGAAATCGTAATACACGTGTGAATACATAGACCATAACATGTCCCTAGTGAGCCTCTAGTTGACTAGCTCATTGGTCAACAGATAGTCATGGTTTCCTGACTATGGACATTAGATGTCATTGACAACGGGATCACATCATTAGGAGAATGATGTGATGGACAAGACCCAATCCTAAGCATAGCACAAGATCGTGTAGTTCGTTTTGCTAGAGCTTTTTCAATGTCAAGTATCTCTTCCTTAGACCATGAGATCGTGTAACTCCCGGATACCGTAAGAGTGCTTTGGGTGTACCAAACGTCACAACGTAACTGGGTGACTATAAAGGTGCACTACAGGTATCTCCAAAAGTGTCTGTTGGGTTGACACGGATCGAGATTGGGATTTGTCACTCCGTATGACGGAGAGGTATCTTTGGGCCCACTCGGTAATGCATCATCATAATGAGCTCAAAGTGACCAAGTGTTTGGTCACGGGATCATGCATTACGGTACGATTAAAGTGACTTGCCGGTAACGAGACTGAACGAGGTATTGGGATACCGACGATCGAGTCTCGGGCATGTAACGTACCGATTGACAAAGAGAATTGTATACGGGGTTGTTCGAATCCTCGACATCGTGGTTCATCCGATGAGATCATCGAGGAGCATGTGGGAACCAACATGGGTATCCAGATCCCGCTGTTGGTTATTTCCCGAGAGCCGTCTCGGTCATGTCTACATGTCTCCCGAACCCGTAGGGTCTACACACTTAAGGTTCGGTGACGCTAGGGTTGTATGAATATGAGTATGCAGCATACAGAATGTTTCTCGGAGTCCCGGATGAGATCCCGGATGTCATGAGGAGTTCCGGAATGGTCCGGAGGTGAAGAATTATATATAGGAAGTGATATTTCGGCCATCGGGAAAGTTTCGGGGTCACCCGGTATTGTACCGGGACCACCGGAAGGGTCCCGGGGGTCCACTTGGTGGGGACACCAATCCCGGAGGGCCCCAAGGGCCGAAGTGGGGAGGGGAACCAGCCCTTAGTGGGCTGGTGCGCCCCCCTAGGCCCACCCCCTGCGCCTAGGGTTGAAACCCTAGGGTGGGGGCGCCCACTTGGCTTGGGGGGTACTCCACCCCCCTTGGCCGCCGCCACCTTGGGATATTGGATCTCCCAGGGCCGGCGCCCCCCCGGGGGCCTATATAAAGGGAGGGGGGAGGGGGCTGCCGCAACCTGAAGTTCTGGCACCTCCCTCCCCCTGCTACACCTCTTCCTCCTCCGTCACGCGCTTGGCGAAGCCCTGCCGGAGTGCTGCTGTTCCACCACCACCACGCCGTTGTGCTGCTGCTGGAGCTATCATCATCAACCTCTCCTTTCCCCTTGCTGGATCAAGATGGAGGATACGTTACGCTGACCGTACGTGTGTTGAACACGGAGGTGCCGTCCGTTCGGCGCTAGGATCTCCGGTGATAGGATCACGACGAGAACGACTACTTCAACCCCGTTCTTTTGAACGCTTCTGTGCGATCTACAAAGTGGTATGTAGATGCAATCTCTCTCCCATGACTCGGTGCTTAGATGAACTCATATATGGATCTTGGGGAAACCGTAGGAAAATTTTTAATTTTCTGCAATGTTCCCCAACAGTGGCATCATGAGCCAGGTTTATGCGTAGTTCTCTATTGCACGAGTAGAACACAATTTTGTTGTGGGCGTAGATCTTGTCAACTTGCTTGCCGCTACTAGTCTTATCTTGCTTCAGCGGTATTGTGGGATGAAGCGGCCTGGACCAACCTTACACGTACGCTTACGTGAGACCGGTTCCACCGACTGACATGCACTAGTTGCATAAGGTGGCTGGCGGGTGTCTGTCTCTCCCACTTTAGTTGGAGCGGATTCGATGAAAAGGGTCCTTATGAAGGGTAAATAGAAGTTGACAAGATCACGTTGTGGTTATTCGTAGGTAAGAAAACGTTCTTGCTAGAACCCAATTGCAGCCACGTAAAAGATGCAACAACAATTAGAGGACATCTAACTTGTTTTTGCAGCAATTGTCATGTGATGTGATATGGCCAGAAGTTGTGATGAATGATGAATGATATATTGTGATGTATGAGATCATGTTCTTGTAATAGGAATCACGACTTGCATGTCGATGAGTATGACAACTGGCAGGAGCCATAGGAGTTGTCTTTATTTTTTGTATGACCTGCGTGTCATTGAAGAACGCCATGTAAATTACTTTACTTTATTGCTAAACGCGTTAGCCATAGAAGTAGAAGTAGTTGTTGGCGTGACAACTTCATGAAGACACAATGATGGAGATCATGATGATGGAGATCATGGTGTCATGCCGGTGATGAAGATGATCATGGATGTCACATCCCTAACTTCTGGTGATGCTCTAGGCTAGCTTCATGTGTGCATCATGTCTATATTTTTGAAACTTGAATTGAGGAATATTGGAAGCCTCAAAACCCTAAATAAAAGAGGGGCAAAAACCCTAGAAATCTCATTCATTGCTCCAAAAGGCTCTTCTTAAATGTTTGATAATTTTTGGTAAGGGTTCTGGTCCCAACCAAAATATTGAACATTTTTGAGGAATTATTTTTTGGGATTTTGGATTTAATTCATTAGCTATTTGAATTTGAATTATATTCATATAATTAGAATATAATTTCAAATACCCCTGAAATATTTTATAAGCTTTTGGAAAAGTCCATCTAGCAATATAAAATATTCAGAGGAGCTTTGGCATTGTTTGAATTATTATTTTAATTCGAAACAGTGGCAAAATAAATTAAATAAAACAAACAGAACAAAAATAAAATAAAAAAAAGAGCAAACTACCTGGCCACTTACCTGGCGCAGCCCACCTGGCAGCCCACTGGCCGGCCCAGCACTGTGCTGGCCCGTGCCAGCCACCTGCTTCCTCTCGCCAGGCAGGCAGAGAGGAGCGCGCCCGCGCACGCCGAGCTCGCCACGCAGCTCCCTGGCCGCCTGCCTCGCCTGGACAGCGTGGCGACGCCTCGAAGCCACTCCTCGGCACTGCCCCGACCCCTCCGACACCCCATTCTCCCCCTGGCTCTCTCCCTCGTCCTCTCCCGTTATGCCCGAGCGCAGCCGTCGCCGCCGCTTGCCGCTGCCGCGACCACCGCCGTCCCCTCGCCCCATGACCATGCCCAGCAGCTCCGAAATCGAGCACCCCATCCCCACGCCGAAGGAAACAACCCGGAGGGCTCTGCTTCGTCGCCATCGACCCGTCTTCAACCTCGGGACACCGGAGATCGTCATCGCCGTTCCGTCGCCTCTGAGTCGTCCCCGAGCACGCTGAGCCTCCCTACGACATCACCGTGAGCCCCTGAGTTTTTCCCCTCACCTCCCCCTCTCGCTAGCTTCCTCTAGCCACCGCCCCACGAGCTCCCGAGGCCGCCGTCCGCCATGGCCGACCTCCTGCTCACCGCTGAGCTTACCACGCCCAGCTGTGCTATCCACCGTGCTCCCTGGGCCCCCTAGATGCGGCCTAGCTACCTGGTTCCCTCGAGGGCGAGCCATAGCCCTGCGCCCGTGCACCACCGAGCTCCGGCCACCACACTTGTCGCCATTGCCGTCGCTACGGGCCGCCATAGCCACTGCTGCTTGCACTGCTCGATGCGGACGAGCACGGGCAACGCGTAGATGCCCTCCGCCACGCTTTTGGTGGCCGGAGGAGCGATTCCGAAGCCCTCCGCCGTGCCTGTTGCCGCCGGCGTTGAGCCGCCGGCCTGTTTGGGCCATTTGACTGGGGTTTGACCTCCCCCTGTGTCACTGACATGCGGGACCAGCCCGCCTAATTAATCTAGGTTAGTTTAAGTTAAAACGCTAACTAACCCAGTTAGTTAGGTTAGTCACTGACACGGAGGACCCACTGGTCAGTTTGACCTGGGCTGCCCGTTGACTCGCTTACGTCATGCTGACGTAGTGCTGACGCAGTAAATTCTTTTCTGGATTTATTTTTATATAGGAAATTCCAGAAAATGCCTAAAACTTCCAAAATTCATAGAAAATTAACTGTAACTCCAAATTAAATAATTTATATATGAAAAATTATCAGAAAAATTCAAGGAATCCATCTGTACCATTTTCATGCATGTTAGAACAACTTATCTCTACTGTTTAGAGCAAATGAAGTGAATGACATTTAAATAATCACATATGGAGTTTGAATTTGAATCTTGTATTCAAACCAACTTCATTTAATTTGTTGCTAGTTGCATTAGCTCAAAACACATTCATATTGCCATGTCATGAGCATGCATCATATTGTGCATTGCATTGATTGTATTTCTTCTTTGTTGCCGGTATTTGTCCCCTCTCGATAGACGTGATACCGATGATGTGATCGTTGACACTGATGAAGACTCAATGTTATCTTCAGAAGTGCCAGGCAAGCAAAACCCCCCCTTGTTAATTCCGATAAAATCCCACTCTCTCGCTCCTGCTCTCTTTTACTGCATTAGGACAACATCGATTCATCTGTTACTTGCTGCGGTAGCTGAACCCCTTTATCCTTTACATGACCTGTCATTCCACAGTAAATAGATGAAACCCACTAGCATGAGTAGGAGTTGTTTGAGCCCTGTTGTGCCTACTCATTCATGTTTGTTTGTCATGCCTGCTACTGCTTAGAGTTGAGTCAGGTCTGATTCATCGGGGATGAATCAGAGGTGTGTGAACATGTCCTACTGTGTGTGAGCTAAGTGTGTGAACACGATTTGGTAAAGGTAGCGGTGAGAGGCCATGTAGGAGTACATGGTGGGTTGTCTCATTGCAGCCGTCCTCAGGAACTGAGTTCTGTGTTTGTGATCCATGATTCAGCTACTACCACGCATTGGGCCCGAAACCAATGGACCCTCTCGGCTTCTTAATCACCCTTGTCCTCTGTCCAGGAGTTGCAAGTAGTTTTTGGTGTTTGTAGTATGCTGGAGGCCGTGGACAGCGCTGACCGTAGGGGTGGGCTGTGATGCGGTAGGCACATGGCCGGGTAAACCGGGCACCCGTTTGGTGTCACGGAACCCTGTACACATCGTTTGGGGCTGTGAGCGAAACTCCGGCCGGATCTCCTCATGGATGGAACCCGAATAGGCGATAAACCTGGACTAGAGACTTGAGTGTTTAGGCAGGCCGTGGCCGACACCCACGTTGGGCTTCCGCTTGAAGGTTGCCGAGTACATGTCGTGTAAACGGCGGTAAGTGGTGAGAGCGTGTGTGAAGAAGTACACCCCTGCAGGGTTAACCTAATCTATTCGAATAGCCGTGTCCACGGAAAAGGACTTCTGGGTTGCTTATATCAGTTCATAGACAAGTGAAAGTGGATACTCTGAAATACGCACGATAAGCGTGAGTGCTATGGATGGCGTTCTCGTAGGGGGACGGGAGCGGATCCATAGTGGTGTATTGCTACGGTGAATATGTGGACTCGTGTGCGCCACCTCAAAAGAGTTACATTGCAGTCGTAGTTTAGGATAGCCACCGAGTCAAAGCTGGCTTGCTGCAGTTAAACCCCACCATCCCTTTGTTGATAATATTGCATATGTAGTTAGTTCTGATGTAAGTCTTGCTGGGTACATTTGTACTCACGTTTGCCTATTTTATGTTTTTGAAGAGAGACTTCAGTCTCACTAGTAATTCCGCGTGGTCTTCGACGTTTAGCTTGATACCTCAGCTACGATCTTGTGCCCTCGGCAGGATCTGATAGATAGTCAGGCTTCTCAGCCTTTTTCATTTATAGTTGTCTGTACTCAGACATGATAGCTTCCGCTTGTGCTTTGACTTGTATGCTCTGAGTGTTGGGTCATGAGACCCATGTTTGTAATATCTCGCTCCTCGGAGCCTATTGAATAAACTACTTGAGTCGTAGAGTCATTTTGTGATGCCATGTTGTATTGCACATATCGAGCATATTGTGTGTATGTTATTGAAATGCTTGGTATGTGTGGGATCTGACCATCTAGTTGTTTATCTTTAGTAGCCTCTCTTACGGGGAAATGTCTCCTAGTGTTTCCACCGAGCCATGGTAGCTTGCTACTGCTCCGGAACACTTAGGCTGGCCGGCATGTGTCCTTCTTCGTTCCTGTGTCTGTCCCTTCGGGGAAATGTCACGCGATGAATACCGGAGTCCTATTAGCCCGCTACAGCCCGGTTCACCGGAGTCCTGCTAGCCCAGTGCTACAGCCTGGTTTCACTCGCTGATGACCGACACGTTCGATGCTGGGTCATGGATGCCTGTCCCTATAAGTCTGTGCCACTTTGGGTTTACGACTAGCCATGTCAGCCCGGGCTCTTTATCATATGGATGCTAGCGACACTGTCATATACGTGTGCCAAAAGGCGCAAACGGTCCCGGGCTAAGGTAAGGCGACACCCGTGGAATACCGTGCGTGAGGCCGCGAAGTGATATGAGGTGTTACATGCTAGATCGATGTGGCATTGAGTCGGGGTCCTGACAGCGTTGGTATCAGAGCTTGACTGCATGTAGGATTACCAAGCCAAACTGGTCGAAGTTGAGTCTAGAAATTCTTTAGTTATATAAGGGAATTGATTGTGGGATGGAACGTAAGGCTCTTTTTACTCCTTGTACCTTATGCCTTCTGATCTGAGTCATCTTATCTTTCCTGCGGGGATTAAGAGCTAGGCTATCTCTTCTTTCTATCAGGATCACGCGTTACTAATCCGTAGACTTATAAGATTGTTGGATTTAAGCTTGAGTTCAGTTTCTACTACTTCCGTATGTTAATTGTTGATCTCGAAACCTTGATATTGTGCTTCTGAGTGGTTATGCCACCATTTTTGTGAATGTCTCAAATCTCTTCTGAGCATTTATAGCCGTTATGCTGTCCGAGTCATCCCAGGTTTCTAAACAATCTGATGCACTTGCAAATCCTTTTCCTCTGGTTTCGATGCTCCTTTATGCCAGCTCAATCACACTAATTGTTGAGTTGAGATATTCTATTGCCTTGACATTATGTTGGAGTTACTATTATGGCCCTAGGTGTTTAGGGAGTCACCTAGTAATCTAGCAATGTTTTGTGATCCCAGTGTGATGATTCTGGCTTTTATTCTCGAAAGCATCCCGTGATGCTACTTAGTAATAGGTATTCTGTTCCTGGGTTCTTGAACCCGAGATTCACTCTACCTACTTCCTGTTGATAGTAATTGCTAGTGCCTTTAGGATATTAGTAACCTTTGCGATAGTCCTTGAAGTCCGTGGTATCTTCTTCTTCCAAATACCATGAACTACTTATGGCAGAAGTTCCTCGTTGAACTGAAATATCACAACAGGATTATTCTTGATGAGTTCTTCGTTATATATTGTGACTCTGCCAGTTCTACCTTTCTGCATGGGTTATCCGGAAGAAACATGTTGAACTTGGTTCGACATACTAATCTATGCATCCACAACTCAGAAAATTATATGTTCCTTTGAGTTGTTCTCTTTAGTTGTCCTCTGACCCTCATTTATCAATTGATAGTCAAGAGTATGCGTGCGTTCGTTTAACGATGCCTATTACTCTTGTGGTCCGTCAAGCCATTCTATCGCAGAATGACTAGGAGAAACAAACTCCAGTACCTCTTCCATATCTAGGATTGGGTCAAAGCAATTGTGCTCCGCAGATCAAATGCCAGCCCAGCTTTTGATTCTGTTCTACCCTGAAGTATTACCGTCTTTATGTCAGGATTTTCATGAGAATTGCACCGGCTCTTGTGAATTCTTGATGCAGTGATACTTCTCGCCATTATTATTCATCCCTCGATTCCGTGTTGTCGCAACCGGAATGCCGACAAGTGAATCGTGATGTGTGAATTCAATACTCCTAGCAACCTTGTTGCTTGGTAGTTAAAGGAAAATAATTTCATTCTTAGCGTGCTGGTTTTGAATCATCATTCTAAGGTTGATCATGCTACCTAGTCCTTGTTCTCGGTGCACTCCTCGATCGATGAGTTAGGATTATTCAAATCTTCGCTCTATTGATCATATCGTCTTGCCTCAAAAGGCAAGATTGTTCTCGAGCTTAGTAACATACCGGTGGTTCGTGACTTTCCAAATATCTTCTTGGAGGTGTTACCGGGTTGTCACCTGACCGCTATGTTGAGCTCGTGATCAAGTTGGTTTCTTGTGAACCACCCTTTCTCCAAGAATCGGTGTTAGATATCCCTGAGCTAGTTGGTTAAGCTAGACAACAACTTGGAGAGTTGGAAGATAAAAGCTTGTCTGACTTAGTTCGTTCCAAAGGGATATTCTTGTGTAGTGTGTGTTGAAGAAAGATGATATCTTCATCGATTGGTCCTTGTGATCAGTTGCTGGACCTATTGTCTTATCAATCCTTTGATTTGAGTGTGGGCTATCGTCAAAACAAATCAGTACCAACGATGCTCGTAATGTTGTCTTATTCGTGGATGATCCCTCGAGCATACACCATTATATCTTTTAGGTCTGACCAATGCTATCACTTGTTCACTTAACTATGGAATTCCTTTTGAAAGGAAACCCAGAAGAATTGTTGTTGAGCCCATTGACAACATCCTTGCCTTCTCCATAATTTTGCTGAGCATTAAGCTAGTGTTGGAAACTTTTGAAAGCATTTTCTTCATGCTAGCTCATGAAGTATTTGTTTGATGAAAGGAGTGACTTCCTCTTATACACGTGCATTTGGTGAAAGTTGCCGCCGTGAATTTGAGAAAGTTAGTTTTGCTTCCTCTGGAATCATCCCAAGTCAGTCATGCATACGTGCGAAGTATTCTGTGGTCTGGAGATTTGCAACCTCCATGCTATATGTATATACTAGCACACCAAGCCACTGATTGAGTTGTTCAAAGATAAAGGAGTCTGTCCAAGGTGAACTCTTTGGACTTCCACGCGTGGAGACTTCGATGTCATTAATGATGGTTCCCCCTCCTGAACTCGGTAGTGTTTTATTATAAGACTACTTCGTGGTCATGCTTGTCTGGGACAACGTGTTCACATGTTTGTAGCAGAACCAGCTCATGTTTTGGAGCTTACTATCGTAGTTCATTCCCCGAGAATCTCGCAACGTCATCTCGTCGATTTGTGTTGCAAACTTTTGTTTTCCTTCCCAGACTCGATGAGTCTGGAATATCCTGACACCAACCAGATCTGAATCTCAGGCAGATATGATGGTTTGGAACATTTCCCAAGAACTATAATATTGGTCCCTCGATAACCGGTAAAGTGGATGTCGTGGCCAACACACCCAGCCGGAAGACCTATTATTGTAGTATCTTGATTGAGGAAGTTGGCCACCTCCCCATAAGGATTTCGTAGGATTTACCTCCCTAGTTGTTCCTTATGGATTTTTGTATTCCCGAAGTCCGACCTTTTACTTGATGTTCTAGATATCAAACCATATCTATGAATGGGTTACACTAGCACATCAAGGAGAACATTAGAAGCGGAGTGCTAAATGTCTCTCGGTCGATCGTCCAGATTTTGTTTCCTTGGCCTCGCTAAGGTGAAATCTGAGAAAGTGTTATCTTCCTTTGCATCTGCGTCATCCTTCCTCATTCATCATGGTAGTAAGTTGTGTTACCAGAATCCTTGACACGGATATTGGTAAAATCTTGATGAATATGGAAATGCTCAAGTTCTTGAGAGCACGCACAAGCATTAGGTGTTATCGTCGACACTAACTAGGTTTGCTCTCAACTTCCTCGGTTATGCTATAACCATTCCAATAGTGGAATAACTCTCTATTGTTGAGCCTCTCCCCAATTACCAGAATCATTCCCAGCAATTGCATTTTGTTCCCAGCTTGCACCGCCAATGTGCCATTCTACCACGGATCTCTTCCATTTCCGGTGGTAAGCAAATTCATCCATTACGTTGTCTTCAACAAGGTAATCCACATCATCCAAGTTTGAGTATGCCATTCTACCGAACCCCTCTAAATGATCGATTATGATTTGCCTTAAGCTGGTATAAAGAGTTTCAATGATCTTTGAATCAAAAGTAATTCTTTTGCCACTTAAGGGGAGATATCTACGAGTCACGCTTCCGGAGGTGTCTCGTTGTGGTATCATGGCAACTCAACTCCTCGCTACGTTGACAACCGTTCACCACCTTCTTAGGTGTGGAATCGTTGTCTACCTAGTGAACCTTCGTCATCTGTTCCACTCCATTTCTCTAGAGGTGTGCTTCGTCTCTCAGCTCGAGAGATGTTGCTATGTTCCATTCCGTGAGTTAATCCTGAGTTGTTCGACCTTCGAGAAGAACGATTCTTTTAGGGTTTTTCCTTTCCTCTCGTTGTCATGATTAGCTGGAGTTCTCAGAGCAAGACTTCAAGACAACGATGGTGATCGAATCAACGTTCCTATGAAGTGCAACCTGGATCGTGAAGATTGTACTAGTTTGCCTTTTCCCTTCATCCTACTCTACGCTTGAATCTCGAGACGAGATTCTTGTTTAGTGGGGGTGAGTTGTCACATCCCTAACTTCTGGTAATGCTCTAGGCTAGCTTCATGTGTGCATCATGTCTATATTTTTGAAACTTGAATTGAGGAATATTGGAAGCCTCAAAACCCTAAATAAAAGAGGGGCAAAAACCCTAGAAATCTCATTCATTGCTCCAAAAGGCTCTTCTTAAATGTTTGATAATTTTTGGTAAGGGTTCTGGTCCCAACCAAAATATTGAACATTTTTGAGGAATTATTTTTTGGGATTTTGGATTTAATTCATTAGCTATTTGAATTTGAATTATATTCATATAATTAGAATATAATTTCAAATACCCCCTGAAATATTTTATAAGCTTTTGGAAAAGTCCATCTAGCAATATAAAATATTCAGAGGAGCTTTGGCATTGTTTGAATTATTATTTTAATTCAAAAAAGTGGCAAAATAAATTAAATAAAACAAACAGAACAAAAAAAATAAAAAAAGAGCAAACTACCTGGCCACTTACCTGGCGCAGCCCACCTGGCAGCCCACTGGCCGGCCCAGCACTGTGCTGGCCCGTGCCAGCCACCTGCTTCCTCTCGCCAGGCAGGCAGAGAGGAGCGCGCCCGCGCACGCCGAGCTCGCCACGCAGCTCCCTGGCCGCCTGCCTCGCCTGGACAGCGTGGCGACGCCTCGAAGCCACTCCTCGGCACTGCCCCGACCCCTCCGACACCCCATTCTCCCCCTGGCTCTCTCCCTCGTCCTCTCCCGTTATGCCCGAGCGCAGCCGTCGCCGCCGCTTGCCGCTGCCGCGACCACCGCCGTCCCCTCGCCCCATGACCATGCCCAGCAGCTCCGAAGTCGAGCACCCCATCCCCACGCCGAAGGAAACAACCCGGAGGGCTCTGCTTCGTCGCCATCGACCCGTCTTCAACCTCGGGACACCGGAGATCGTCATCGCCGTTCCGTCGCCTCTGAGCCGTCCCCGAGCGCGCTGAGCCTCCCTACGACATCACCGTGAGCCCCTGAGTTTTTCCCCTCACCTCCCCCTCTCGCTAGCTTCCTCTAGCCACCGCCCCACGAGCTCCCGAGGCCGCCGTCCGCCATGGCCGACCTCCTGCTCACCGCTGAGCTTACCACGCCCAGCTGTGTTATCCACCGTGCTCCCTGGGCCCCCTAGATGCGGCCTAGCTACCTGGTTCCCTCGAGGGCGAGCCATAGCCCTGCGCCCGTGCACCACCGAGCTCCGGCCACCACACTTGTCGCCATTGCCGTCGCTACGGGCCGCCATAGCCACTGCTGCTTGCACTGCTCGATGCGGACGAGCACGGGCAACGCGTAGATGCCCTCCGCCACGCTTTTGGTGGCCGGAGGAGCGATTCCGAAGCCCTCCGCCGTGCCTGTTGCCGCCGGCGTTGAGCCGCCGGCCTGTTTGGGCCATTTGACCGGGGTTTGACCTCCCCCTGTGTCACTGACATGCGGGACCAGCCCGCCTAATTAATCTAGGTTAGTTTAAGTTAAAACGCTAACTAACCCAGTTAGTTAGGTTAGTCACTGACACGGAGGACCCACTGGTCAGTTTGACCTGGGCTGCCCGTTGACTCGCTTACGTCATGCTGACGTAGTGCTGACGCAGTAAATTCTTTTCTGGATTTATTTTTATATAGGAAATTCCAGAAAATGCCTAAAACTTCCAAAATTCATAGAAAATTAACTGTAACTCCAAATTAAATAATTTATATATGAAAAATTATCAGAAAAATTCAAGGAATCCATCTGTACCATTTTCATGCATGTTAAAACAACTTATCACTACTGTTTAGAGCAAATGAAGTGAATGACATTTAAATAATCACATATGGAGTTTGAATTTGAATCTTGTATTCAAACCAACTTCATTTAATCTGTTGCTAGTTGCATTAGCTCAAAACACATTCATATTGCCATGTCATGAGCATGCATCATATTGTGCATTGCATTGATTGTATTTCTTCTTTGTTGCCGGTATTTGTCCCCTCTCGATAGACGTGATACCGATGATGTGATCGTTGACACTGATGAAGACTCAATGTTATCTTCAGAAGTGCCAGGCAAGCAAAACCCCCCCTTGTTCATTCCGATAAAATCCCACTCTCTCGCTCCTGCTCTCTTTTACTGCATTAGGACAACATCGATTCATCTGTTACTTGCTGCGGTAGCTGAACCCCTTTATCCTTTACATGACCTGTCATTCCACAGTAAATAGATGAAACCCACTAGCATGAGTAGGAGTTGTTTGAGCCCTGTTGTGCCTACTCATTCATGTTTGTTTGTCATGCCTGCTACTGCTTAGAGTTGAGTCAGGTCTGATTCATCGGGGATGAATCAGAGGTGTGTGAACATGTCCTACTGTGTGTGAGCTAAGTCTGTGAACACGATTTGGTAAAGGTAGCGGTGAGAGGCCATGTAGGAGTACATGGTGGGTTGTCTCATTGCAGCCGTCCTCAGGAACTGAGTTCTGTGTTTGTGATCCATGATTCAGCTACTACCACGCATTGGGCCCGAAACCAATGGACCCTCTCGGCTTCTTAATCACCCTTGTCCTCTGTCCAGGAGTTGCAAGTAGTTTCTGGTGTTTGTAGTATGCTGGAGGCCGTGGACAGCGCTGACCGTAGGGGTGGGCTGTGATGCGGTAGGCACGTGGCCGGGTAAACCGGGCACCCGTTTGGTGTCACGGAACCCTGTACACATCGTTTGGGGCTGTGAGCGAAACTCCGGCCGGATCTCCTCATGGATGGAATCCGAATAGGCGATAAACCTGGACTAGAGACTTGAGTGTTTAGGCAGGCCGTGGCCGACACCCACGTTGGGCTTCCGCTTGAAGGTTGCCGAGTACATGTCGTGTAAACGGCGGTAAGTGGTGAGAGCGTGTGTGAAGAAGTACACCCCTGCAGGGTTAACCTAATCTATTCGAATAGCCATGTCCACGGAAAAGGACTTCTGGGTTGCTTATATCAGTTCATAGACAAGTGAAAGTGGATACTCTGAAATACGCAAGATAAGCGTGAGTGCTATGGATGGCGTTCTCGTAGGGGGACGGGAGCGGATCCATAGTGGTGTATTGCTACAGTGAATATGTGGACTCGTGTGCGCCACCTCAAAAGAGTTACATTGCAGTCGTAGTTTAGGATAGCCACCGAGTCAAAGCTGGCTTGCTGCAGTTAAACCCCACCATCCCTTTGTTGATAATGATGCATATGTAGTTAGTTCTGATGTAAGTCTTGCTGGGTACATTTGTACTCACGTTTGCCTATTTTATGTTTTTGCAGAGAGACTTCAGTCTCACTAGTAATTCCGCGTGGTCTTCGACGTTTAGCTTGATACCTCAGCTACGATCTTGTGCCCTCGGCAGGATCTGATAGATAGTCAGGCTTCTCAGCCTTTTTCATTTATAGTTGTCTGTACTCAGACATGATAGCTTCCGCTTGTGCTTTGACTTGTATGCTCTGAGTGTTGGGTCATGAGACCCATGTTTGTAATATCTCGCTCCTCGGAGCCTATTGAATAAACTACTTGAGTCGTAGAGTCATTTTGTGATGCCATGTTGTATTGCACATATCGAGCATATTGTGTGTATGTTATTGAAATGCTTGGTATGTGTGGGATCTGACCATCTAGTTGTTTATCTTTAGTAGCCTCTCTTACGGGGAAATGTCTCCTAGTGTTTCCATCGAGCCATGGTAGCTTGCTACTGCTCCGGAACACTTAGGCTGGCCGGCATGTGTCCTTCTTCGTTCCTGTGTCTGTCCCTTCGGGGAAATGTCACGCGATGAATACCGGAGTCCTGTTAGCCCGCTACAGCCCGGTTCACCGGAGTCCTGCTAGCCCAGTGCTACAGCCTGGTTTCACTCGCTGATGACCGACACGTTCGATGCTGGGTCATGGATGCCTGTCCCTATAAGTCTGTGCCACTTTGGGTTTACGACTAGCCATGTCAGCCCGGGCTCTTTATCATATGGATGCTAGCGACACTGTCATATACGTGTGCCAAAAGGCGCAAACGGTCCCGGGCTAAGGTAAGGCGACACCCGTGGAATACTGTGCGTGAGGCCGCGAAGTGATATGAGGTGTTACATGCTAGATCGATGTGGCATTGAGTCGGGGTCCTGACAATGGAGCCCCGAAGATG
Source organism: Triticum aestivum (assembly GCF_018294505.1). NCBI lineage: Eukaryota > Viridiplantae > Streptophyta > Magnoliopsida > Poales > Poaceae > Triticum > Triticum aestivum. The sequence goes on from NC_057810.1 coordinate 89,012,955, forward strand.
GAGATCGAAGGAGCTATAAGATATTGACCATATCATGTCACTACTATATAATTGCATGTGATGTTTATTATGTTTTATGCATCTTGTTTACTTAGAACGACAGTAGTAAATAAGATGATCCCTTATAATAATTTCAAGAAAGTGTTCCCCCTAACTGTGCACCGTTGCTAAAGTTCGTCGTTTCGAAGCACCACGTGATGATCGGGTGTGATAGATCCTTACATTCACATACAACGGGTGTAAGACAGATTTACACATGCAGAACACTTAGGGTTAACTTGACGAGCCTAGCATGTACAAACATGGCCTCGGAACACAAGAGGACCGAAAGGTCGAACATGAGTCGTATAGAAGATACAATCAACATGGAGATGTTCACCGATGATGACTAGTCCGTCTCACGTGATGATCAGACATGGCCTAGTCGACTCGGATCGTGTAACACTTAGATGACTAGAGGGATGTCTGATCTGAGTGGGAGTTCATTAAATAATTTGATTAGATGAACTTAATTATCATGAACTTAGTCTAAAACTTTTGCAAAATATGTCTTGTAGATCAAATGGCCAACGCTCATGTCAACATGAACTTCAACGCGTTCCTAGAGAAAACCAAGCTGAAAGATGATGGCAGCAACTATTCGGACTGGGTCCGGAACCTGAGGATCATCCTCATAGCAGCCAGGGAACAATATGTCCTAGAAGGACCGCTAGGTGATGCACCCGTCCTAGAGAACCAAGACATTATGAATGCTTGGCAGTCTCGCGCTGATGATTACTCCCTCGTTCAGTGCGGCATGCTTTACAGCTTAGAACCGGGGCTCCAAAAGCGTTTTGAGCAACACGGAGCATATGAGATGTTCGAGGAGCTGAAACTAGTTTTCCAAGCTCATGCCCGGGTCGAGAGATATGAAGTCTCCGACAAGTTCTATAGTTGTAAGATGGAGGAAAATAGTTATGTCAGTGAGCATATACTCAAAATGTCTGGGTTGCACAACCGCCTGTCCCAGCTAGACATTAACCTCCCGGATGAGGCGGTCATTGATAGAATCCTTCAGTCGCTCCCACCAAGCTACAAGAGCTTTGTGATGAACTACAATATGCAGGGGATGGTAAAGACCATTCCTGAAGTATTTTCAATGCTGAAGTCAGCAGAGGTTGAAATCAAGAAAGAACATCAAGTGTTGATGGTCAATAAGACCACTAAGTTCAAGAAGGGCAAGGGTAAGAAGAACATCAAGAAGGACGGCAAAGATGTTGCCGCGCCCGGTAAGCCATTTGCCGGGAAGAAGTCAAAGAATGGACCCAAGCCTGAAACTGAGTGCTTTTATTGCAAGGGGAAGGGTCACTGGAAGCGGAACTGCCCCAAATACTTAGCAGACAAGAAGGTCGGCAACACTAAAGGTATATTTGATATACATGTAATTGATGTGTACCTCACCAGTACTCGTAGTAACTCCTGGGTATTTGATACCGGTGCCGTTGCTCACATTTGTAACTCACAGCAGGAGCTGCGGAATAACTGGAGACTGGCGAAGGACAAGGTGACGATGCGCGTCGGGAATGGTTCCAAGGTCGATGTGATTGCCGTCGGCACGCTACCTCTACATTTACCTGCGGGATTAGTTTTAAACCTCAATAATTGTTATTTAGTGCCAAGTTTGAGCATGAACAATGTATTGGGATCTCGTTTAATACGAGATGGCTACTCATTTAAATCCGAGAATAATGGTTGTTCTATTTATATGAGAGATATGTTTTATGGTCATGCCCCAATGGTCAATGGTTTATTCTTAATGAATCTCGAACGTAATGTTACACATATTCATAGCGTGAATACCAAAAGATGTAAAGTTGATAACGATAGTCCCACATACTTGTGGCACTGCCGCCTTGGTCACATTGGTGTCAAGCGCATGAAGAAGCTCCATGCTGATGGACTTTTAGAGTCTCTCGATTATGAATCATTTGACACATGCGAACCATGCCTCATGGGCAAAATGACCAAGACCCCGTTCTCCGGAACAATGGAGCGAGCAACCAAGTTGTTGGAAATCATACATACCGATGTGTGCGGTCCAATGAGCGTTGAGGCTCGCGGAGGATATCGTTATGTTCTCACTCTCACTGATGACTTGAGTAGATATGGATATGTCTACTTGATGAAACACAAGTCTGAGACCTTTGAAAAGTTCAAGGAATTTCAGAATGAAGTAGAGAATCAACTTGACCGAAAGATAAAATTCTTACGATCGGATCGTGGAGGAGAATATTTAAGTCACGATTTTGGTACACACTTAAGAAAATGTGGAATCGTTTCACAACTCATGCCGCCTGGAACACCTCAGCGTAACAGTGTGTTCGAACGTCGTAATCGCACTCTATTGGATATGGTGCGATCTATGATGTCTCTTACCGATTTACCGCTGTCATTTTGGGGATACGCTCTAGAGACAGCTACATTCACTTTAAATAGGGCACCGTCTAAATTCGTTGAGACGACACCGTATGAATTATGGTTTGGGAAGAAACCTAAGTTGTCGTTTCTAAAAGTTTGGGGATGCGATGCTTATGTCAAGAAACTTCAACTTGAAAAGCTCGAACCCAAGTCGGAAAAATGCGTCTTCATAGGATACCCTAAAGAAACCATTGGGTATACCTTCTACTTAAGATCCGAAGGCAAGATCTTTGTTGCCAAGAACGGATCCTTTCTGGAAAAAGAGTTTCTCTCGAAAGAAGTAAGTGGGAGGAAAGTAGAACTCGATGAAGTACTACCTCTTGAACGGGATAGTAGTGCAGCTCAGGAAAATGTTCCTGTGATGCCTACACCAACTGAAGGGGAAAAAATGATGATGATCAAGGTACTTCAGATCAAGTTGCTACTGAACTTCGTAGGTCCACAAGGACACGTTCCGCACCGGAGTGGTATGGCAACCCTGTCATGGAAATCATGTTGTTAGACAACGGTGAACCTTCGAACTATGAAGAAGAAATGGCGGGCCCAGATTCCAACAAATGGCTAGAATCCATGAAGTCCGAGATAGAATCCATATATGAAAACAAAGTATGGACTTTGACTGACTTGCCCGATGATCGGCGAGCGATAGAAAACAAATGGATATTTAAGAAGAAGACGGACGCGGATGGTAATATCACCATCTATAAAGCTCGACTTGTCGCTAAGGGTTATCGGCAAGTTCAAGGGATTGACTACGATGAGACTTTCTCTCCTGTAGCAAAGCTTAAGTCCGTCCGAATCATGTTAGCAATTGCCGCATACTATGATTATGAGATATGGCAGATGGACGTCAAAATGGCATTCCTTAACGGGCATCTCAAGGAAGAACTGTATATGATGCAGCCGGAGGGTTTTGTCGATCCTAAGAATGCTAACAAAGTATGCAAGCTCCAGCGATCCATTTATGGGCTGGTGCAAGCATATCGGAGTTGGAACATTCGCTTTGATGAGATGATCAAAGCGTTTGGGTTTACGCAGACTTATGGAGAAGCCTGCGTTTACAAGAAAGTGAGTGGGAGCTCTGTAGCATTTCTCATATTATATGTAGATGACATACTTTTGATGGGAAATGATACAGAATTCTTGGACAGCATTAAGGCCTACTTGAATAAGTGTTTTTCAATGAAGGACCTTGGAGAAGCTGCTTATATATTAGGCATCAAGATCTATAGGGATAGATCGAGATGCCTCATAGGTCTTTCACAAAGCCCATACCTTGATAAGATTTTGAAGAAGTTCAAAATGGATCAGTCCAAGAAAGGGTGCTTGCCTGTACTGCAAGGTGTGAGATTGAGCTCGGCTCAATGCCCGACCACGGCAAAAGATAAAGAAGAGATGAGCGTCATCCCCTATGCCTCAGCCATAGGATCTATTATGTATGCCATGATGTGTACCAGACCTGATGTAAACCTTGCCGTAAGTTTGGTAGGAAGGTACCAAAGTAATCCCGGCAAGGAACACTGGACAGCGGTCAAGAATATCCTAAAGTACCTGAAAAGGACGAAGGACATGTTTCTCGTTTATGGAGGTGACGAAGAGCTCGTCGTAAAGGGTTACATCGACGCTAGCTTTGACACAGATCTGGATGACTCTAAGTCACAAACCGGATATGTGTATATATTGAATGGTGGTGCAGTAAGCTGGTGCAGCTGCAAGCAGAGCGTCGTGGCGGGATCTACATGTGAAGCGGAGTACATGGCAGCCTCGGAGGCAGCGCATGAAGCAATATGGGTGAAGGAGTTCATCACCGACCTAGGAGTCATACCCAATGCGTTGGGGCCGATCAAACTCTTCTGTGACAACACTGGAGCTATTGCCCTTGCCAAGGAGCCCAGGTTTCACAAGAAGACCAGGCACATCAAGCGTCGTTTCAACTCCATCCATGAAAATGTTCAAGATGGAGACATAGATATTTGCAAAGTACATACGGATCTGAATGTCGCAGATCCGTTGACTAAACCTCTCTCGCGAGCAAAACATGATCAACACCAGAACTCTATGGGTGTTCGATTCATCACAATGTAACTGGATTGTTGACTCTAGTGCAAGTGGGAGACTGTTGGAAATATGCCCTAGAGGCAATAATAAAAGGGTTATTATTATATTTCCTTATTCATGATAATTGTCTTTTATTCATGCTATAACTGTATTATCCGGAAATCGTAATACACGTGTGAATACATAGACCATAACATGTCCCTAGTGAGCCTCTAGTTGACTAGCTCGTTGGTCAACAGATAGTCATGGTTTCCTGACTATGGACATTAGATGTCATTGACAACGGGATCACATCATTAGGAGAATGATGTGATGGACAAGACCCAATCCTAAGCATAGCACAAGATCGTGTAGTTCGTTTTGCTGGAGCTTTTTCAATGTCAAGTATTTCTTCCTTAGACCATGAGATCGTGTAACTCCCGGATACCATAAGAGTGCTTTGGGTGTACCAAACGTCACAACGTAATTGGGTGACTATAAAGGTGCACTATAGGTACCTCCAAAGGTGTCTGTTGGGTTGACACGGATCGAGACTGGGATTTGTCACTCCGTATGACGGAGAGGTATCTCTGGGCCCACTCGGTAATGCATCATCATAATGAGCTCAAAGTGACCAAGTGTTTGGTCACAGGATCATGCATTACGGTACGAGTAAAGTGACTTGCCGGTAACGAGACTGAACGAGGTATTGGGATACCGATGATCGAGTCTCGGGCATGTAACGTACCGATTGACAAAGGGAATTGTATACGGGGTTGTTCGAATCCTCGACATCGTGGTTCATCCGATGAGATCATAGAGGAGCATGTGGGAACCAACATGGGTATCCAGATCCCGCTGTTGGTTATTGCCCGAGAGCCGTCTCGGTCATGTCTACATGTCTCCCGAACCCGTAGGGTCTACACACTTAAGGTTCGGTGACGCTAGGGTTGTATGAATATGAGTATGCAGCATACCGAATGTTGTTTGGAGTCCCAGATGAGATCCCGGACGTCACGAGGAGTTCCGGAATGGTCTGGAGGTGAAGAATTATATATAGGAAGTGATATTTCGGCCATCGGGAAAGTTTCGGGGTCACCCGGTATTGTACCAGGACCACCGGAAGGGTCCCGGGGGTCCACCGGGTGGGGACACCCATCCCGGAGGGCCCCAAGGGCCGAAGTGGGGAGGGGAACCATCCCTTAGTGGGCTGGTGCGCCCCCCTAGGCCCACCCCCTGCGCCTAGGGTTGAAACCCTAGGGTGGGGGGCGCCCACATGGCTTGGGGAGTACTCCACCCCCCTTTGCCGCCGCCCCCTTGGGAGATTGGATCTCCCAGTGCCGGCGCCCCCCCTGGGGGCCTATATAAAGGGAGGGGGGAGGGGGCTGCCGCAACCTGAAGTTCTGGCGCCTCCCTCCCCCTGCTACACCTCTTCCTCCTCCATCACGCGCTTGGCGAAGCCCTGCCGGAGTGCTGCTGTTCCACCACCACCACGCCGTTGTGCTGCTGCTGGAGCTATCATCATCAACCTCTCCTTTCCCCTTGCTGGATCAAGACGGAGGAGACGTTACGCTGACCGTACGTGTGTTGAACGCGGAGGTGCCGTCCGTTTGGCGCTAGGATCTCCGGTGATAGGATCACGACAAGAACGACTACTTCAACCCCGTTCTTTTGAACGCTTCCGCGCGATCTACAAAGTGGTATGTAGATGCAATATCTCTCCCATGACTCGTTGCTTAGATGAACTCATAGATGGATCTTGGTGAAACCGCATGAAAAATTTTAATTTTCTGCAACGTTCCCCAACAGGAGGGTGGGGTTTTGCGGCTGGAGCGGAGAGGTTATGGCGGCCTAGGATTTCAAATGGCGAAAAGGGGGCGATGGGAGGGGTGAAGCATGACTTAGGGACGCGCTTGTCCAAAATGTTGGGTGTGTTACAAAAGTACCCCCCACTGATTTGAACTAGCGGCCCTTTCGGCTCAGGGTTAGAAGGGGGATTTCGCGTGTCGGGATTTGGCAGCTGGAGGGAGTTTTCGCGCATGTTGTAATTTCGGAATAGCAAGGCGTGGGTTGTGAAGGCGCCAGTTTTGGGAGCACAATATCTGAATTTTCGGGATATAACAAGACGCTGGTTGAATTTTAGGGACAAGCCTAACATGTAGTAATATTGTACTTGTACGTACCAAATCAATTCGCACTTCCCTCAACCAAAAAGAAAACGAAAAAAAAAACTATTCACACCACACAAAGAGAGAGTCTTGCCCCGTTTTACTATAAAAATGCTATTCAAAGCTACTCCCTCCTTCCATCTATATAGGGCCTAATGCGTTTTTTGATGCTAACTTTGACCAAATATTAGAGTAATGATATATGACATGCAACTTACACAAAGCACACCGTTAACTTCGTCTATGAAAGGTTCTTTCAATAATATAATTTTCACATTGTGCATGTCATGTACTATTAATCCTGTCAATAGTCAAAGGCGGTCTTAAAAATCTCATTACGGCCTATATAGATGGAAGGAGGGAGTATGAATCCATGTTATGTCCGATTAATTTTTTTCGCTTTGCTGTATAATGCATGTAACCTACTCATACCAACATTTTAGTGCATTCCGAATGTCTATACTACCGCTGCAATTCGAACTAAATTTGAATTTGTTTCTCTATTTCAATAAGAATCCACAATCATGATTGTTGCCAACTTCAACCATCATAGTTTCCTTGCTATCCGCCAGATATAAATCGGACAGCCTATAATGCAGGATGGCAGGCACACCATCATCAACAACTCCATTTTTTATAAGAGTAGAGATAAAATATATTAAATGTAGTATAACATGTTCATAACCACACCATGTGTATCACCGTTATATATATTCACACATATGTTGGTTTAAAACACTATGATAAATTCTTCAAATATCCAAATTCTCTTTTCATAATGAAGTATATACGATCTCTATTCGTCTTTTACACCCACACAACCCTCTTATCTTTGTAGCTAGCGCTAACTTTCTCTTGTGCATGCACACGCCCGCATCCCTCTCACCCTCCCTTAGCATTCTCTAGCTCCATCACGCAAATTCGTCTTTTCACTTTAGGTCGTTCACCCACGGTGTGTGTAGGCCCCCCAGCTCCTTCTTTACGGCACACATCGATCGATATGCCTCTCTAGCCAGGTGTGCCTAGCACAAACATAAGCTTCCCCTCTTCTCTTGTCACCGTCCATGCCTCACTCCCACCACTCTTTTCATCGTTCTCGTACTTGCACACTCCTCCCCGCTCGATATAGTATGCCTCTCGTACCAACTCCTACATGCATCCCTCTATCTCTATCCTTCTCCTTGTGCCTCGTTTGCTTCTAACACACACATGCATGTATACCGATCGATCTCCCAACATATACCTGGATCGACTTCAACTACGCCCCCCCATCGATCGACGTACCTCACAAGTTATGTCTCTCCTTTCTCTAACAAAGGGAGATTGATCTTCCTATGTAGTTATGTCTGCTTACCACAGCCACATCGTCCCCCCTCATCATTCGTGCATGCCTCCTGACCCGTCTCTCACCCGCACGTGCACAGACAACAAGCAGCCATCTCCTCTCTTATTGATATTGTGGGCGTGCCCTCCGTTTGTCTAGCAAGCCTATCCCACCATTTGTTAGAAGCAACTCCACTACCACCCCCTCCAACACTCTAGCTCTGTATCTCTCCCAACGTTATTCCTCTCATGCACATATGCATGGATGCCGATCGATCTCCCTTAATACATGAGGCAGATCGATCTCCTTAATACATGAGGTAGGCCTCTCTCCTCCTCCACGCATATACCAGCCATTGTACCTCTATAGTTAATTGGGCCTCCCTCTTCCCCCACCACACACCGATAGTCGAGTGCTGTAGGTAGGTATCCATGCCACAGAGACAAACTACACATGTCCCCTCTCACGTTCCAGTAGGCCAGCCAGTCTATATCTTTGACGTGGGCAAACACAAATTCGATGGCACTCTTTATTGATTGCGCACACACACACATCATCCCTCTTTTTTATGGACACCTCAAGCCGGTGATACCTCCACTCTCTTCTCATGGATCGCCCCCTCTATATATATGTTATATCGAGGACTCTATTTCATACACATTGCATATGTTACACTTTTTGATTGAACC